>NW_026714356.1:0-24274 GCF_029784015.1 Lycium ferocissimum
GGCTAAGAGGTAGATATGAGCTTGTATGTATGTGTGCCCACGAGAGGCCATTGCGAACCTCGAGCTTATATGGACGGGTAGAATATGATAAACATGTATATGTATATATGTATGTATGCCCATGAGAGGCTATTGTGAACACCGAGCTTATATGGCCGGGTAGAGTATAATGAATACGTATATCTATATAACGACGCGCGCGCACCACTGCAGTTGGGTACGAATAACCTTTGAGCCTTGGTAGGGCCAGGTACGAATAACACTGAGCCTTGGTAGGGCCAGGTACGAGAAACACCGAACTTATTGGTCGGGTACGCAATATAATAAGCTATATGTATGACATCTATATGAGTACGACTATGCTATGTGTATGATAACGATGAGAGTACGAATATGTTGAGACTATGTAAGTGCCAGTAAGGGCTATGAATATGCAATGTATATGATATGAGCATAAGTATGAAGGGAGACATGAATACGAACACAAAAGTAGATACGAAAGGTAAATGAGCAAGAATACAATTGTATGTACACGAGTACGAAATAGAAATGGAACGTCCTTATGGAAAGCAGGTAAGTGCTATGATACTATTGTCTCCCAGCTATATTATTTCATATGTTATCCTTTATGCTCCCATATTGATATTGATCATGCTTTACATACTCGGTACATTCTTCGTACTGACGTCCTTTTGTTTGTGGTTGCGTCATGCCTTGCAGGTGGCCGGGGAGACGATTTGATCCATAGCTATACTATCTCGGGGACTACATAGCGAGCTCCATTTTCCTTCGGAGGTTGCGACTTTTGGTATAGATTATTTTGTGTATATATTCATGGGCACGGTGGGGTCTGTCCGCCCATACGTTATGATATGATGTACCCGTCTTAGAGGCTCGTAGACATTGTGTATATGGTTAGATATGTTCGGCCTTGTTGGCCTATATTTTGGGATGTTGTTGATCGCCTTGTCGGCGCATGTACATTATACGGGCATAGATGTTATTGATTATATAAATGTGTTATTGCCCGATGTGATTAGAATGATGATGAATGAAAAGCATGATATAATGATGTGGCTCACCTAGAATGTGATGTATAAGTATGTAAGGGGTGCCTGGGTGGGCTAGCACCGGGTGCTCGTCGCGGCCCTCGAGTTGGGTCGTGACAACTATCCCGGAATACGAGGTAGAGACTTTAACCTCCGGTTTTATTTTAAGGCACAAGTTGCTTATAATTTTATTGGCATGGAATATTAAGGAAAATTTGGGGTAAAAAGTTAATTATGGAAAGTTGGTAATTTCATGAAAAGGGCCATAAGTGGCCGTGTGATGTGGGGTCCTTTCCCCCCCCCCCCCTTGGTTGGCCAAATTTGACTAGTTCCAACTATGAGGGGTATATGTGTTCACTTTGTATTTGTAGGGGGCTATGTATATATAGATATTAGATGACCAAGCAAGACTAATATTCATCATTTATCAACTTAGAAGCTTGGAGAAGTTTGGAGAAAAAAGAGGAAGGGCCGTTCGGCCGTTTGAGCAAGAATTGAAGACCATGAATAGTGATAAAAAAAAATATTTTCTTCAAGCATTTCAACTCCTTAGAAGGTGTATAACAATATGGAGTAGTCGTGGGAGTAGCAAGAACAAGTATTAGTTCAAGGCACAACTCTAGCCAAGTAGAAGAACTAAGTGAAGAAGGTAAGGTTCAATCTTCCTTTTTATATGTTATGGAGGGTTTGTGTATGTTGTAGTATGTAGAAATGAATGAAATTCATGAAATCATGTATGTTGAAGTTGAGCCGTGTGTGTTGGTGTTTGGCCGTGTATATGTGGTATGGTGTAAGAGTGATGAACTAATTTTATTTAGTATTTTTGGATTGTTGTGTTGTGGGTTCTATGGTGCAATGAAGATTTAGTGATTCAAGTTGAAATTAAAATCGTGTGTGGGCTGTTTTGGAAGCTAATGTGAATTAAATATAGTTTCTTGTATTTATGAAAATGATGTTGTCAACGTGTGAATTGTCGGTGTAGTCGATGGATTTGGAAGAAAGAAATGTGTTGTTGTTGTCTTATTGAATTTGGGGAGGTTTCGGGTGAAGTAGTATATTGATTGGGTTGTTTCGAATATTGTGCGGATTGTTTGAATTGTTCTTGAATCTTGTTTGAATGGTCTCGCATTAGTACTTGAACATGTGAGCGTTGATGTTGGCTTGAATGTATGTAGTTGAATTGAATGTAAATGGAATGTTGTTGAATTATGTAGACAAGAGTTACGAATGTTAGAATGCGTTTCAAATTGATTGTTGATGTTGTTAATATGGTTGTTGGTGTTGTTGTTGAAGATGTGGCCGAGTTGAATTCTCGGGGATGTTGAATTTACAGGGGAAATCTTTGCCCAAATTTCTGTAGAAACGGTGCTAGTTTGGGATGAAATCCCTAAGTATCTATAGCTAATGTTTGGCATATAATGATGTTATTGTAGATTCTGGGAAGCCCGAGACTTAAGTTCGGATTAGCTTAGGAAGCGGACGAGGTATGTAAAGCTTAACCTTTCTTTCTTTTGGCATGTCTTAGACGTAAGTAAGATATGATACGAGCCTCGGGGTAACTCTATTCATATGATCCGAGCATGTCTACGATTCTCATTCACTTCTTGATGTTAGCATTCTTAATATGGTCGAGCTATGATCCTTGTGTCTTTTGTATGATTGGATTTCAAACGTTGCATAAAGAGATTTTGTTCGTAAAGGATTCTGTAACTACGAACGACCGTAACTTTCATAGACGGGCTCGGATCGCTTCGAAACATTCGTAGAAGATTCCATAACGAATAATATCCCCAACTTTCATGGACGGGCCCGGATTGGTTTGATGCGTATCCGTGGTCCCCGAGATTTTCCTTTGTACAGTTCTAACGACTTTTTGAAAGAACTTGCATGACTATCGTCTTAACCCCCGAGTGTGGATTATTTTTTTATCTGTCGAGTCCGCACTGATGATTTATATGCATATGGTTTTGATACGTGTCTATGGTTTCTAAAGTTCTATTTGATATGTTCCCGAGTGACGTTCGGAGGAAACTTGATTTGACTATTGTCTTGGTTTTTAAATGATGGTTCGTTTTGAATATCCTATTGAGTCTTTGAGAATGTTTTATATGCATATGGTTTCTCACTACTCTGCTCGTGCGGCGTTATTACTTCTTTGCGTCTCGGGCCGGGCATGTATTCGTGCAACCCATCTTGCATTATTCACCGCGTCCCTCACTAGAGGGCCGGGGCACGTTATTCACCGCGTCCCCTCACTAGAGGGCGGGGCACGATATTTACCGCGTCCCTCACTAGAGGGCGGGGCACGTTATATGATATGATGATGGTGCCGGCCTTTGGATGGGCGAGTATGATATACACATGATGGAGACGGGATCTCTCCGCGTCCCTCACTAGAGGGCCGGGACACGTTATATGTATATGATGATATTCACCGCGTCCCTCACTAGAGGGCCGGGACACGTTATGTATATGCATATGTACTACATGATATTGACATGCATGATTTATGTTTCAGAGGCAAGCCTTATGATTTTCTATACTCCTTATGTCAGTATGATCCTGTTACAGTATTTCATGCTTTACATGCTCAGTACATTTTCCGTGCGACCCCTTTCTTCGGGCCGCATTTCATGCCACGCGGTGTACACGGATGAGTCAAGGATATCGGTAAAGAAGTTCCAGCTGGATTGGCGAGCTCCATTTGCTCCCGGAGTCTTTGCCGAGTCAGAGTGTCTATGTTATAGTATCTTGAGTTATGTTAGAGACTTTGCAGACAGAGTCACGTATATGGCATGTCGGTTTTGTAAGCGACTATGTAAGCCGATGTATCATTATGCATTTTGTTGCATATTTCATATGTTTACAGATTTTACTTGATTTGAGAAAGACGAAAAGCATGTTGTTCTTTGAAAAGCTTCTATTATGCATTCATTTCGTGATTTAAGGGCCCAGTATGATTATGAGCATAACGAGAGTCAGCGGGTTCGCTTAGCCCTAAGCAAGGGTCGGGTGCCCATCATGCCCTATCAAGTTGGGGTGTGACAGTGACAAAAGTTGTATCAGAGCAGTTATGTCCTAGGGTGTGTCTACGAGCCGTGTCCAGTAGAGCCTTCGCTATGGGTGTGTTGCGCGCCACACTTATTAACAAGAGGCTGCGGGCATTTTAGGAATGAATGACCTTCTTTCTTCATAAAATTGTGCGATAGAGCCATAATATAAGGATTTCTCTTTTCCTTAACCGTGTATTATGTATTTTCGAAATGCCTGTGAAGAGAAAGGCTACGGCAGCCCAAAAGGGAAAGATAGTGGCAGAAAAGCGGGCTGAAAGAGCACCGCCAATGATTGTAGAGGAAAGTGAGTCCCAGATTGTGGCTCAATCTCAGTCCTCCCACTCAGTGCCTATTTCTGAGGAGCATGAGAGAGCCTCAGCCCTAGCTCCAGTACCTCCAGCTCCTCCACCGGATTCTTCGGGCCAAGATGTAAAAGAGGCCATTCATTTGCTTACTCAATTGGTTGCCGCCCAGACTCGGCGGCAAGGTACAGGGCAAGGTGATAGGGCTGTTAGTGCAAGGGCCAGTGATTTTATTAGCTTGAACCCTTCGAAAGTCTTTGGATCAAAGGCGGATGAGGACCCTTTGAATTTTATTGACGGGATGTTGAGGACACTTCAGTTTATACATGCTTCGGACATCGAATCAGTGGAGTTAGCATCCTATAGATTGAGCGATGTTACGGTTCATTGGTACACAGTTTGGATGGCTTCACGGGGAGCCAATGCGCCTCCCATGGTATGGCAAGAATTTGTAGACGCCTTCCTCCGACATTATCCACTCCAGAGGTTCGGCGAGCTAGAGCCAATAAGTTCTTGAATTTGAGGCAAGGAAGTATGAGTGCTTTAGAGTATAGTGTCCGATTCAATTCTTTGGCTAGGTATGCTTCGGCCATGGTAGCGGATATGGGTGACCGAGTGCACCGATTTGTGAGAGGCCTAGGGCCACATTTGATGGATAGGTGCTTGTTGCGCATCCCTTCAGGACAATATGGATATTTCACACATTCAAGCCCATGCTCAGAATTTAGAAGAAAGCCAACAACAACAAAGAAGTGAGCGTGAGCATGATAGAGGGTATAACAAGAGGGCTAGATCTTTAGGTCCGATGAGTGAGTTTAGAGGCGGGCACAGACAACAGTTTTCTAGGCATTCTATGACTAGTGCGCCTCTACAGTTTACAGGCCAGAGATGTCACGACCCAACCCCGTAGGCCGTGACTAGTGCCCGAGCTGGGCACTTGTACCCACTTATCAAATATAATCAGATCATAACATACCTAATAAGAGCTTATACGTACAAAAAGGAACGACACCGTGCACGCATATATACATATATCATATATGCAGTCTGAAGATATACAGAACATAAACTCCACCGAACAGTGCTGCCCACAACCCGCGCTTATGTCTACAGGCCTCTAACAGTAATAACAGAATCATATGACGGGACAGGGCCCCGCCGTACCCTGAATAAATTATATACATATAACAAAGCCAATCGGCCAAAATGCGGGCTCGGGACAAGGGACTCCCCAAAATATTTGAATAAGGATCCTTTTATATATATACCCAAACGAGTATTTGTACTGCGCGGCATGAAACGCGACCCCGAAGAAAGGGGGGTCGATGCGGAATATGTAACTTAGCATGTAAAGCATGAAACATATATTAAGCGAATCGCACGAAACTAAAGAAATACCGAAAAAGAGTACGGTAACGAGAATCTCATAAAGCTTACCTTTGAAACATAAATCATGTATTTTGGAATCATAAATGGTACGAGTGACAAAAATAGAAAATCATCTTGAACATATGCAAACATAACATGGAGTGCCCTCTAGCGAGGGACGCGGTAAGTAAAATCATCATATATATGTACATGTAACGTGCCCGGCCCTACAATGAGGGACGCGGTGAATAGAATCATCATATATATATATATATATATATATATATATATATATATATATATATATATACGTGCCCGGCCCTCTAGTGAGGAACGCGGTGAATAATGCGGTGGAAGTGCACGAATACATGCCACGGCCGAACGCGGTGAAAGAAATAACAACGACTCGCACGACGAGTAGTGAGAGACCACATGCATATAAATCATCATCAGATATCAATGAAATAGTAAATAACCGACGCTCGAAAGTCCAAACGGAAAATCGTATTAAGTTCTTTCAAAACAAGTCGGTAAGACCATACAAGAGTAAATCTCGGGGACCCCGGATATGCATTAACCAATCCGGGCCCGCCCATGAGAGTTAACATCATTATGCGTTACCAAGCCTTCTACGGACGTTTCAAAGCAATCCGGTTCCATCTACGAAAGATACGGACGTGTGTAGTTTCGGAATCGTTTAGGGACAAAACTCTTTTTGAAGGCAAAACTTTTATAACTTTTGAAATCCATTCATGAAAAGGGCATAAAGACCATATTAAAATGCTAACATCAATAAGCGAATATGAATCATAACGTACTTGAAATCTAGGAGTGAAATTACCTCGAAGCTCGTGTCATAGCCTAATTACACTGACATGCCAAAGGAAGAAAGGGTGAGCTTTACATACCTCGTCTGTCCTCAAAGCTAATCAAAATTTACGTCGTGGATTTCTCACGATCTACAATACGTCATTAAATATCAACGTTAGCTAAAGGCATTTAGGAACCCAATTCCAAACAAACACCAAATTCTACATAAATTTGGGTAGCATTTCAAACATGTAAATACACCAACCCGAGATTTCAACTCGGCCAAATTCATCAACAACCATACCAACATCAAACTACAACATCAATAATCAATTCAAAATGCATTTTAACATCAATAACCTTCTTTCACATAATGCGACGACGTTCACTTATATTCAATTCAACCGCATATAATCAAACTAATATCAACTCTCACACATACGATTACTAATTCAAAACCATTTAAATAATATTCAAGCACATTATAAACAATTCACCCAAGATTTTAACCAATCCAACCACACTACCACCTTTCCCGAAATCCTCCCAACTCAACATAAACGACACTAACACATTTCTTTCTTCCAAGACTCATGAATTACACCAACAATCTTCATTTTAACAATGTCATTATCCTAAACATAAAATCTACATAAGAGTTACATTGACTTCCAAATCAACCCACAACCATCACAACTTCAAATCGATTCATTAAACTTTCATTATCAACATAGAATCCACACGACAACACTAAAATACCACATAGAATTTATTCATTCCTTAGTATACAAAACCACCCATTTTCGGCCACCACTTCAACATACAACTTTCATGATTTTTCATCTATTTCCATACACTACAACAACACCCCAAACATGCTAATTAACATTAATCCATTACTCCTACACAACCTACACATACACGGCCACACACACTCATACACGGCTACACTTCCACTTCCATACTTTCATGATTTTCATTCATTTTAGCATACTATAACACATATAAACCATTCATAACACATAAAACAAGATTAAAACTCACCTTTCTTCTTCAACTTTACAACTTGCCTAAGGTGGTGGATGAGGAAAACGAATAGTCTATTGCTTGAAACAACAACTCCACGTTGCTAAGCACCCTTCAATTAGTAAGTTTGCTTGAAGAAATAATTTTTTTGATGGGGATTCTTGGTCTCCAATTTTCCATGGACATGGCTGTATGGCCCCTTTTGTGGGTGCTCTTCAAAGTTCTTAAATATTCTTGATTTTGCTTAAGGATGAAAGTGGTGAAATAAGATGACTTAGTCATCTTTTTATTTCACTTAATAGCCAACCATGTGGCCATTCCCCATGCCACATGGTTAAATGGACCTAGCCTCCCTTATTTCTCTCTTTTTTTTTTTTTTTTTTTTTTGCATTTTCATGAACTAATTACTTTTCCAAAAATAGAATACTTTCCAAAAATAGCTTTTGACCCCAAATGTTTCCTTAATATTCCATACCACCTTATCATGCACATTTACATCTTAAAACACAATTGTGGTTGAAATCTCGACTTCGTATCCCGGAATGGCTTTGTCCTTAACTTATCAAGGTTGACTCGGATTATCCCGACGTACGAAATACGGGATATAACAAGAGATTTGATAGATCTACTCATTCCAGGCCGCGTCGCTTCAATTCTTTGGCTTTTTGGTTCACGGTTCATGCCTAGGGCCACATTTGATGGATGATTCGGGACAATATGGATATGTTCCTAGTGCGGGGAAGTGAGCGTGACATTGGGTACGATCCTTCAATGAGGTTCGAGATAGCGTTTTCTATTGGGGAAAATGGTTTATAGTCGGATCTACTCATTTCGGATCCATATTATGCGTGATTGCCCCTCGGTTGGTGGTAGAGGTAGTTTGACCCGGCCATATCATGCGTGGCCCCTCGGTCGGTTGGCCGGATCTTCATCATCTATACACCCGTGGGCCCCGGTTCACATGTGCCGGTGGGCCATGGTAGAGGCAGAGAGGAGAGTCCCCGGTTCTAGCGGTCCTCGGCACCATTTTATGCTTTGGATGGATGCCAAGATCTTGAGTCTTCTCCTGATGTTGTCACAGGTATATTATCGGTATTTTCTCATGATGTATATGCTTTAATAGACCCGGGCTCCACATTTTCATATGGTACTCCATATATTGCGGGCCGGTTTGAAGTTAAACCGGAGTCGATCAAACCTTTTGAGGTGTCTACACCCGTTGGTGAATCGATAATAGCTAGCTGAGTATATAGAAATTGCATAGTTGTGATTTTTGACCATCGTACTATCGTTTACTTACATGAGTTAAAAATGGTGGACTTTGATGTTATCATGGGTATAGATTGGTTGGCTTCTTGCTATGCCAATGTTGATTGTAGAATGAAAATGGTTCGCTTCCAATTTTTGGGAGAACCAGTTTTACAGTGGAGGGGAAATATTGCGTCACCAAAAGGTAGGTTTATTTCCTATCTAAAGGCAAGCAAAATGATCACAAAAGGTTGCATTTATCATCTAGTTCGGGTTCAAGATGTAGAAGCTGAACCGCCAACTCTTCAGTCAGTTCCCGTGGTGAATGAGTTTTCGGATGTATTCCTGGAAAAGCTTCTAGGCCTTCCTCTGGAAAGAGAGATTGATTTTGCTATTGATGTGTTGCCGGACACTAAGCCTATATCTATTCCACCTTATAGAATGGCTCCTGTAGAGTTGAAAGAGTTGAAGAAGCAATTGAAGGACTTGCTTGAGAAAGGCTTTATTAGGCCTAGTTCTTCCGTGGGAGCACCCGTGTTGTTTGTCCGAAAGAAAGATGGCTCCTTGCGAATGTGCATTGACTATCGGCAATCGAATAAGGTGACGATTAAGAATAAATATCCTTTCGAGATTGATGATTTATTTGATCAATTACAAGGTGCCAAATGATTTTCAAAGATAGATTTGAGATCCGGCTATCATGAAGTGAGAGTTAGGGAGAAAGATATCCCTAAGATAGCCTTTAGAATGAGGTATGGCCATTTTGAGTTCGGGGTGATGTCATTTGGGCTAACTAATGCACCGGCAGTATTTATGGATTTGATGAACAATTTGTTCAGACCCTTCCTAGATTTATTTGTGATTGTATTCATCGACGACGATATCTTGGTGTATTCTAGATGCGAGCGAGAACACGTAGATCATTTGCGTCTTGTCCTTAGAGTTCTTCAAACTCGAGAGTTGTTTGCCAAATTTTCTAAGTGTGAGTTTTGGTTGAACTCAGTGACATTTTTGGGGCACATTGTTTCAACCGATGGTATTCGGGTAGATAGCCAAAAGATTGAGGCCGTGAAGACTTGGCCGAGGCCCACGACTCCTACGGAGGTTCGTAGTTTTCAAGGCTTAGCAGGTTATTACAGGAGATTTGTAGAAGGCTTTTCTTCTATTTCTGCACCACTCACAAGTGACCCAAAAATCGGCAAAGTTTCAATGGACGGATGCTTGTGAACGTAGTTTCAAAGCTAAAGGATAGATTAACTTGCCCCCGTTCCGACACTTCGAGAGGGATTGGAAGGTTATGTTGTTTATTGAGATGCTTTAGGCATTAGGCTAGAAATTTTGTGTATTGATGCAACATGGTAAGGTGATTGCGTATGCTTCAAGGCAATTACGGAAACATGAGAGAAATTATCCAACCTATGACCTTGAATTGGCTGCAGTGATTCATGCATTAAAGATGTGGAGACATTATTTGTATGGTGTCCATGTGGATATTTATACAGATCATAAGAGCCTTCAGTATATTTTCAACCAGAAAGAGTTGAATTTGCGGCAACGACGATGGTTGGAAGTGCTAAAAGATTATGATGTTGATATCCTATATCACCCCGGAAAGGCAAATATTGTGGTTGATGCTCTTAGCCATAGATCTATGGGAAGTTTGTGTGATGTTCGACAAGAGAAGAGAGAAATGGCTCGTGAGCTCCAGCAGTTAGCTAGCCTAGGAGTTCAAGTAGTGGACACAGGTAGCATGGGAGCTACCATTCAGAATTCAGCAGTCTCGCTGCTAGTAGTGGAAGTGAAAGAGCGACAATATAAAGATCCCATGCTAATTCATTACAGAGATACACTCACTCAGAAGGAGAAATCATTATTTAAGATTGCAGGAGACGGAGTTCTCCGATGCCGAGGCAGATTATGTGTTCCTGATGTGGCAGGATTACGCCACCAAATATTAAGAGAAGCCCATTGCTCCCGTTATTCTGTCCACCTCGGAGCAACGAAAATGTATCATGATCTTAAATCTATATATTGGTGGAATGGGATGAAGAAGGATATAGCGAAAATTGTAGGTTAATGTCCCAACCGTCAACAAGTGAAAATTGAGCACCAAAAGCCCCGCGAAATGTTGCAAGCTATAGAAATTCCAACTTGGAAGTGGCAAGTAATTAACATGGACTTCATTACTGGCTTACCCCGTTCTCGATGTAAGTATGACTCTATATGGGTGATTGTGGATAGACTCATGAAGTCAGCTCATTTCTTACCAGTCAGAACTACATATGTGGCGGAAGATTATGCAAAGCTTTATGTTAAAGAGATAGTGCGACTTCACGGTGTTCCAGTATCTATTATCTCGGATAGAGGGACCCAGTTTACAGCCAACTTTTGGAAATCTTTCCAAGAAGGTTTGGGGTCTCAGGTGAGCCTTAGCACGACATTTCACCCACAGACTGATGGACAAGCTAAACGTACCATTCAGACTCTCGAGGATATGCTACGGGCATGTATGCTGGATTTTGGAGGTAATTGAGATGATCACTTACCACTTATTGAATTTTCTTATAACAATAGTTATCATTCTAGCATCCAAATAGCACCATATGAGGCTTTATATGGGCGAAAGTGTAGATCCCCAATTGGGTGGTTTGAAGTAGGAGAGACTAAATTGATAGGGCCAGACTTGGTCCAGCAAGCCATAGAGAAAGTCAAGCTTATACGGAATCGATTATTGACAGCTCAAAGTCATGAAAAGTCATATGTGGATAATCGTCGAAGGGACTTAGAGTTCCAAGTAAAAGATTGGGTATTCTTAAAGGTGTCGCCAATAAAGGGCGTTATGAGATTTGGCAAGAAGGGGAAGCTTAGTCCCCGGTACATTGGGCCTTATGAGATTATACGCAAGGTAGGCGAAGTGGCTTACAAATTAGATCTACCTCCTGATTTGAAGTCAATTCACCCAGTTTTTCATGTCTCGATGCTTCGTAAATGTGTTGGAGATCCTACTAGGATCGTTCCAGTAGATGATGTTTGAGTAACAGAAAAGTTGACTTATGAAGAGGTACCCACTGCCATAATAGATAGGCAAGTACAGAGGCTTAGAAACAAAGAAGTGGCCGCAGTTAAGGTTTTATGGAGAAACAATAATCGAGAAGAAATGACATGGGAAGCAGAAGAAAATATGAAGTCCAAATACCCGCACTTATTTCAACTCCCGGGAGAGATCCAAGATGAGACATCAAGATCATGAGGTATGTCTGTTTTCCTTTTTATGCATTTGGGTCGTGTATGGCCAAACTCTATTGCTATTATGTTGTGGCCCTGTGAGGCATTATTATTATGGGCTGTTGTGACAGGATGGTAGTGCCCTATTACAGGGGAAACTCTGGCAAAATTTTTATAGAATTCCCGAACACTTAACATTCGAGGACGAATGTTCTTAAGGAGGGAAGAATGTTACACCTTGGAAAATTCTCCGTTGATGCACAGTGAATAGACTAACGAAGGGCACAATGTATGCGATGTGTTAATAAGTAAGAAATAGCATTTGATGACCCTAATTGAGATTGCAAAGACATTTGAGGTAAGAGAAGAAAGTTTGCCAAGGAAGGCAAGGTATACGTTATGTGTCGGAAAGGATTTACGAGTACCGAATTAATGATGACTTAATGATGTCTTGTAGAAGAGTTATAACGTCCCTTAGATTGTTAATAAGGTTTTAAAAAAGTGTTAAGAAGGTTCCATTAGGATTGGAGATCAAACGAGTTGACGAGAACGAGTTCGGAAAAGCTAGGCATTATACGGCCTAATATAATGGCCGTATAAAATATACTGGCCGTATGTTAGGCCGTATATTCAGCCAAGATTGGCAGCCTTCATTGGACCAAAAGTACTGCCAAACATTCGGTCAGTATAAATTATACGGACCGTATGTTGGTCCGTGAAATCCAAGCGGGACAGATTGTGAGATATTAGTAAGGGGACCAAGTTCATTTCATTTCATTTCATCTTCACTCCCCTTCTCTCAAGAACTCTCTAGAACATTTCTCTACACCTCTCCCACAAGAATTCAAGACATATTAATGATCAACTTCATCAAACCAATAGAATCAAGAGTAAGAAACTCATTAAAGTTCATCCAAGACAAGAAATCTAAGTGGAGGTGGAACTAGGGTTTTGCTCAAGTGAAGTGATTCCACCTAAAGTCCATTCCTGTTACACCTCGCATTTTGTACATTTGAATATTCCGAGTTAATGGCAGGAAGTCAAGGACAAGGTTATAAATTTTTTTTTTTAGAATGCATAAGTTGTATATTTACCTTTTTATGGATATGGAGTATTAAGGGTAAATTCGGGATAAGGAGAAATTGGGGGCCAAAAGATGGAAAAGAATTTTCATGAAATAGCCATGAAAAGCCAAAGTGGCCATGAATAGTGGAAAGTGGGCCCCACCCATGGTTGGCCAAATTTAATTAGCTCATAATTATGAGGGGTACATGTGTTCATTTTACATTTGTAAGGGCCAAATGTATATATTATGGATGACCAAGTCAAATTACTCATCTTTTGTGACTTGAGAAAAATCTAGAAAATTGGAGAAAATTTGAGAAAGAAAAAGGGAAGAGAGACCGGCCATGTGCATGTATTTATATATAAATGATGAATAATACAAGGCATAATTCATTATTCATAAGCTCTAGAAATTTCAAGAGAGAGAGAAGGAAAGAAACATAGAGAAAGCATGGGAACCATTCGGCCAAGATGGGCTGGCCGAATATGGTCCCTTAAATTGATCAAGAAAAATTCCTTTCTCATAGGTTTTCTACTAATTGGAGGGTCCTCGTCGACGTGGAGTAGTGTTGGGACAAGAAGACCATCCGTTCTTGCAAATGGAACCTTGGCCGAGAAGGAGGATTGAAGGGAAAAGGTAAGGTTCTATCCTTTCTTGCATGTGTTGTGGACGTTTGAGTATATTGTGATGTGTTGAAATGGATGAAATTCATGAAGTTGTGTGTGTGTGGAGGTTGGCCGAATGTATTGGGCTGTTTGTGTAGAAAAGATGAACTAATATTATTTAGTGTTCTAGTGATGTTGTTGTGGATACTATGATGTAAAATGAATGTTTGATGACTCATGTCAAAGTTGTAGTGTTGCGGGCTGTTTTGGAGAATTAATGTAATTTCAATATGGCTTCTTGTATCAATGAAACTAATGTTGTAAGTGTATGGATTATTGGCGTCATTGATGAATTTGGAAGAAAGAAATATATTGTCGTTGTTCTTATGGAAATTGGTGATTTCGGGTTCTATGGCATATTGTTTGGAATGTTCTTAAATCACGTTTGAATGACCTTGGATTGGTATTTGAACTTGAGAGCATTGGTATTGAATTGATCATATGTAGTTTATTTGAATATAAATGAAATGTTGTCGAATTGTGTAGAAAGGAATTATTGATGTTAGAATGCGTTTTGAATCACTTATGGATCCTGTTGGTATGGTTGTTGGTTTGGTTGTTGTGATTTGGCCGAGTTGAATTCTCGGGGATGTCGAAATTATAGAGGAAATGCTGCCCAAATTTCCATAGACAAAGTGTTAGTTTGAAATCGGATCCTTAAGTGCTTATGGCTAATGGTTGATATCTAATGTCGTGATTGTAGATCGTGAGAAGCCAAGGCATAAGTTTGGATTAGCCCTAGGGAGCGGCCGAAGGTATGTTAAGGCTCGTCCCTTTCTTCCAAAGGCATGATTCTTACATTATGATTTCATAAATGCTTCCATAACTTTGTTGTTTCAAAGTTTTGCTTTCAAAAGAATTTTGTTCCTAAACAATTAAAACTACGAACGATCGTAAATTTCACATACGGTCTCGGATTGCTATGAAACGTTCGTAGAAGATTTCATAACGAGTAATAATCTTTAACTTTCATAGGCGGGCCCGGATCGGGTTGACGCTCGTCCGTGGGCCCCGCGACTTTCCTTTGTTGGTTCTAACGACCTATTCTCGAAAGAATTACGAAATGTCGTATCTTTCCAAAACGGAGGTTTATGACTCGTAAGCTTCCATGACAACAACGATGGATATGTTTTACAATGACAACGATGATGTCAAAAATGAGAATATTTTCCTACGATGAATATGATGATGATGATTCCATGTTTAAAGGTCCCAAGTCTATGATTTCAATGACGATATGAGAATGTTGAGCTATTTCTTGATTTCTCAATTTTACTCATAAATGATGACTATTTCTACAGATTCTAAAGTATATGAATTGATGCCTTATGATCCGGTTTTATGTTTCCTCGTGAAGTTATTCTTCATTGACAGCCTCACCTTATAAAAATTGTTCCTTCAAGGTGAGACAAAGCGACCATGATTATTCCATAATACAATCGGAGGCTACCGACCATACGTCACTCTGATAGATACATGACTTTCTTTGGGCTCTCATGCATGCTACTTACATGATATATGAATATGATATATGAATATGATATATGTTTATGTATATGGGGAATATGGGAAAAGGGTGAGAGCGTTATATACGCGTAACCACCGATTAGTTGGTATATATATATGATACCGTCCCGGACGCGGGATGCCGGACGCGGGATATGTGGTTATGGATCGGGCGCACGTTCCGCGACATATATTATATGGATCGGGCTGCACGTTCCGCAGCATTATATATATATATATATATGGATCGGGTTGCACATTCCGCAGCACTAAGCATGCATGGTTCCGCCTAAAAGGCTCCCAGATGTTCAGGCCACTCTTTCACTACATATATATGGATCGGGCTGCACGTTCCGCAGCAATATATTATATGGATCGGGTTGCACGTCCCGCAGCAATATTATATATATACATATGGATCGGGCTGCACGTTCCGCAGCACTAAACAGGCATGTTTCCGCCAAAAAGGGCACTCAGATGTGCAGGTCACTCTTTACCTCATGAAATGCCCTATGTTTTCGTCTTGTTACTATTCATGCTTTGCATCCTTCTATATGTTGTTACTCATGCCTTACATACTCGGTACATTGCTCGTGCGCGCGTCCCTTCTTTGTGGACGCTGCGTTCATCTTGCGCGGTACACCCAGATGAGTTGAAGATATTAGCAGAAGATGTTCCAGCGGGATTGGCGAGCCCCATTTTCTCCGTAGTGCTGCCGAGTCAGAGCATTATGATATGGTTCCATGTTCCTTGTTAGAGACTTTGCAGACAGTGTCGTGTATGTAGTATGTCAGTTTTGTAAGCGGCTCCATAAGCCGATGTATTGTGATGCATTATTCTACGGGCCTTATACGATCACAGGTCTTACTTGATTTGAAAAGGATGAAAAGCAGGTTTGTTCCTGAAAAGCTTTCATTATGTACTCATGTTATGCTATGAGGGCCCAATACGAATATGATTGCCACGAGAGTCAGAGGGTTCGCTCGGCCCTAGGTAAGGGTCGGGTGCCCATCACGCCCTAACGAAAATTAGGGTGTGACAATTCCTACACCATCTAATGTAAGTTTTATGGTCTTTCCATGTTGTTTAAGGTATTGAGAGGTTGAAAGACTTGGTTTGTAGAAAGAGATAGAAAATGGGTCATGAATGTGAGAATAGTATCATTTTTGAGTAGTAGCTTGGATTGAGTCATGATTCTTGATATGTTGTGATTATGATTATGTTATAAATGGCATTAAAAACATGGGATAGACATTGTATATGAGTGAATGTAATAGTGTGTCATGACCATGAATATGGATGAATTGAATTGGATTGAGAAATATGGATAATGTAGGTGAATAAATATATTGTTATGATGTTTTGAATGTTATTATAGATGTTTGGGAGTTGATATATGATATGGAGGAAATTGTAAAACAAAGTATGGATGTTTGAAAATTTTCTAGCACTTAGTCAAGTATGCTAAGCTATCAATTTTCTAATGTTAGTATGACTCTAATGAAGGTAGAAACATGAGCATTGAAGGAAAACGTTCAAGCGATAGAATAGCTGAACGAAAAGGTATGTAAGGCTAACCCTTCTTTCAATAAGGCATGGTTCCTTGGACATATATCTATTCTTTCATGAGCCTATGATGCCGTCCAAATGATTCTATCTTTAAAAACTACTAAAGCTCATGGTTCTCATTATGTTTATGATTCTACTAAATTCTATCATGACCCAACCGATGAGCCGTGACGGGGTGCGACCTTTAGCGTTACCAAAGTCAATTACTCGTATCGTAAATATGAGATGGAAATCAAAGGCCCATGAATGGCACAACAAATCTCATTTGAAAAATGGGATAAGTGACGTAACATGGATATGCAGACGGTTAGACATACATATATTTTGGTATCGGAAGAACAACGAGTTGTTAATTGGGTAGCTAAACATTGACTCATAATTACGAGGCCGACAAAATACATCCTTGTTGGATTGCTACGTTGGCTGTACCACTGAATTAAAGTCTAGAAGATGAGTACAGGCCCCCTCATACGTATGAGTTACACACATCTCAAAATTGTAAATGTAAATATGATGCGGTATAATAAGGAATTGAGAGCGTACATGAATGTAAGATTAGGGTGAGGTAATGTATTCCCCGTAATGATATAAGTAAGACCCTAAAAGGGGGAAGCAAGTAAGGATAACGGATAATGTACTGAGTATGTAAAGCATAAGAACAACATCGTATATATATACACATGGAAATCATGGATAAGATCTGAACTCATAAGCCGAGTTCAATAAGATCTAAGGGTTATGTACTTGTATGAACTAGTATCTGCATTAATCTATATATCTAACAATGCCTCTGTGGGCGCATAATATGCATGCTCGTGCCTATCAATAAAGGTCATACATCTGTATATAGGTGCGTATATAACGCCTGATATATGCGCGTATATAACGCCTGTCTCTTTTCTCATATCATATCGGCCTCTCTGCGGCCATCATCATGTACATTCTTGCAAAAAAAAAAAAAAAAAAAAAGGCTGATTCTTATATCGTCACAATAGTGCACCAGCTGATCAGGTGGTAACTGTATTCTATATATATATATATGTGTGTATATATATATATATGAATGTGATGCATGAATAACTTGTCACGACCCAACCCCGTAGGCCGTGACTAGTGCTCGATCTGGGCACCCAAACACATCTATCAAATGGGGCCACACACAGATGGCTTATATACGTATAAATATCCAACGCTATCTCAAATTATATCAAACACATCTAGGTATATGCTAAGGCGTGTTTCAAATTTATATAATTTCCGGAAAAAATTTAAAAGTTCCTTTGTTTTACGGACTATCCAAAATAACCACGAATAAAATACCAACAAAGGCCCACACGGGGCCACAAAACAACATATATATATATGCGGGCCGTCAAAGGCGCCAAATTGCGGAGCGGGATCGCCAAACACAACATATACGTACACACACAAGTGAAAGGGGATGGTCATAACCTACAAACAAAAAGTTAAAAGGAGAATGAGAATCATATGACGGGACAGGGGCCCGCCTGCCCACCGAACAAACAAATATATACACCACGGACAAGTATGTACCAAAAGGTGGGCTGGGTGAGCACTCCAAGACCCCCGATGGAAATCCTAGGCATTCGGCGGATCACCCAAAATCTGCACTGGGGCGACGCAACCCCCCGACGAAAAGGGGGGTCGGTGCGAATATGCGAGTATTCAAAGCATGAAGTATTAAACGAAATCAACCCCAAACACCAAAGTATACATATCCGAAGTACAAATCATACATAAGTAGTGCAGAAGACAAATATAATCATCAGAAAGCCCACAATGCTTAGCTTTATTTTGAAAAACGTTTCTGTCTCACATATGCAGAAAATAGAACATTTTATATAACCGACATTAACCGAATGATCAAAATCCAGACTGTCAAAATCACATATCACATACGCGGTCGGTGCCCGACTGCCGATATCGCATAAACTCATAGCGACCCCAAATACCGGCGGGTAATGTCGCATATATACATACCGCGGCCAAATACCCGGCGCAATGTCGCATATATATACATACCGCGACAAATACCAATGGCAATATCATATAAACATATACCGCGGACAAATACCCGGCGGTCTACATCACACATACCGGCCGGGACTTAAAAAGGTAATGACAAAATGCACACAAACATATATATATATATATATATGACATTTACCGAAGCATACGTACTTGATTAAAAATGAAATAGCTCGGAAAACGGTCGGATCGGAATAGTCGGATTATATAAACGAATGTCCAAAGTCGTTACGGATGTCGGAATAATGTTGGATTCGAAGAAAGACGGTCAAATACTTATTAGTTAGCCGGACAGAACATAATTAAGAGTTATCGGATGAAGAACGGACAGAAATAGATCAATTTGAGTCATACCGGGAGTATCAAGGTTTTGTGGCCCCACCTCGGGACCCAACCATAGAAAAAGTATGTAATTTATGGATAACAAACCTGAGGGGAGCCGTCCATAATCATTTTAGGGTGTTTCGACTCCATTTATGGAAGTTGCATACTTATAGGTCATTTTAGGAGAAATTGGTTCAATCTTCTTAAGGATTTTTCCCAAATTTCAATCTCAAATTGTGAGCAGAAGTATCATCGAGGCTCATATAGCGGCTGTTAGACTTAACATTGCCAAAGAATAAAAAAAAAGGCTTTACATAAATTGAATCTGCGCCACGCTCCTCAAATCTCAATTCCCAAGTTTCGTAATAAAAGCGCAAATGGTCATCTTTACCGAAAGTTACTATTCATGCAAGCTAACATTTCAATCTTGGGGTTATACTTGATTGTTGTTGTTATATCCCGCATTTTATGCGTTGGAATATTTCGAGATCGAGTAAATTGAAGAAAATAAGTTCGACGAAAATTTGAAATCTTTAAGGCGAATTGTTAAGTCAACTATGGAGGCGCATATCTCATAGTATATGTGGAGTTTTAAGGTGTTTTAAAAGCCTAAAATGAAGTTCGTCGAGTCTAGTTTGTAATGCAACAAACCGTTCATTGATAGGACATCGGAGTAGAGAATTATAGACGTTACAAACTGAACTATCGACGCAGGAGAGCAGTAATCCCGCTACGGTACCAAAGGCGCTACGATTAGTACTGTTACGTATCACAGTACTGTAGCTACGAAAACCCGACGTTGGCAGTTTTTAAAAAAGGACGAACCTCATTTTTTTTCAGCAAAAACAGTTCCAAAACTTTCCAGAAAATTCAGCAAAAAAAAGAAGAGAGAGAAACGACCAAGAGAAAGAGAAGAGAAAAGGAAAGAGAAAAAAATTCCTAGCCTTCAATCTTGGTCCAAAAATTTGTAATTCTCTTGTATTCTTATTAAGTTCAAGACGCTCTTCGACGTGGTATAATTATCTCGGAAGATAAACCGTTGGTTTCACCGTTTTCGCATTTGGGACAAGTAAAGAAGTTGGAGGAAAAAGGTAAGGATTCCATCTCCTCTTTCATATACTATGCATGGTTTGTGTGTTGTAGAGTGTGAAGAAATGAATGAAAACTCATGAAATATGTTGGGTTGAAGTTGGGCCGTGTGTAGCGTGATTGAGGCCGTGTGTGTGGTTGTGTAGTAGTGAAGAATTAAGTGTGTTTAGCATGATTGCATGTTGTTTTTAGTGTGTGAAAATGGATGAAAATTATGGAATGTGTGTGTTGTGGTGTTGGCCAAAAAATGGGCTGATTTGGGGCAAGTATGTGGGACTAATGTGATGTAGTATTTTGGTTGTCGTCGTTGCGAATTCTACAATGTGAAATGAAGGTTTAATGACTTATGTTGGTGTTGCAATTGTTGTGGGCTGTTTTGAAAGTCAATATGATCTTAATATGTTTCCTTATATTTATGAAGGTAATTTGGTAATGTAGGGAATTGTTGACGTAGTATGAGAATTTGAAAGAAAGAAACGCATTATTGTCGTATTCATTAAGTTGGAAGGTTTCGGGTTTCGTAGCATATTGTTGGGATTGTCTTGAATACTTTGTGGATTGTTCGGAATGTCCTTAAATCTTGTTTGGATGGTTGTTGGCTTGGTTGTTGTTGATGAATTTGGCCGAGTTAAATCTCGGGGCGTCCAAGTTATGGGAAATGCTTTTAAAATGCCAGGAGAGAAAAGTAATGGTTTGGAATTGGATTCTTTAGCGCGTATGACTAATGTTCGATGCCTATCGATGTTATTTGTAGATTTTGAGCAGCCGAGGTTTGAGTTTGGATTAGCCTAGGAAGCAAACCAGGTATGTGAAGCTTACCCTTCTTTTCTTTTTGGCATGTCTTAGACGAAACTAAGGTATGACATGATTTTTGCCTCGGGGTAATTCCATTCGTAAATTTCGAGTATGTTTGTGATTCGTGTTTGCTTTGATGTTGTTGGCATCCTTAGAATGGCAGGTGTTATGTCCGTATGTCTTGGATATGATTGAGTTTGAAATGTTGTGTAAGCGATTCGTATGAGTTCCATGATGTTCGTATTTTTAACGCGGTTGAGTTGTGACCCTTATGTCTTTTGTAGGATTAAACTTTTAAGGTTTCAAAAGAGTTCTATTTTCAAAGAATTTTGTTTTCAAAAAAAGACTTGTTCCTAAACGACTTCGAAACTACGAACGCCGTAACTTTTGCATACGACCTCGAAACGCCCAAAACACAATATGTAAGTTCATAAGACATCACTCTCCCCTACCCCTCGTAGTCGGGCTCGGACGGGGTCGGCACCCGTCCGTGGGGCCCGCGGCCTTTCTATACTACCTTTATGGATTTTTCGGAAAATTTAATATTTTCTTCATTATGACTATTTATTTATGTATTTGTCGAGTTGGAAATAAGGATTTTATGCCCATGATTTTGATACATAATTGTGGTTTCTAAAATTCGGTTTGACATGTTCCCGAGCGAAATTCGAAGATTTGACTACGGTTTTGGATTTTTGGAAAAGAGGGGTTCGTTTTGATCATTCGATTGAGTACGAGGATGATAACCGATATGCGTGTGGTCACTTACGATCTGTTCGTGCGTTTCTTGTTACCTCTTTCACCGGATGTGATCCGGGCCGGTGATATGATAAATGCGCACCATGATATACACTGAGTTACTTATCCGTGTTACGGTTCCGCACTCGCCATGGGGAAGCCGGTTCCGTTTATGAAGTTATCTTTGTGATATGGCTTATGATGTGTTGTGATGATGTGTTGTGTTCGGGATACGGAGATTTGAAATCTTCCGGGAGTTATCTTGTGTTGTGGCGCCGAATAGGGCGGCGACCACGTTCGTCCCCGCAGGTCTGCGGGGACGCATTTGAGTATGTGATAATGTATGATGCTATGATGAGTTTGTTCACGAGTGGTGGGGCAAATCCGTTGATGAGGTAAAATTTCACATTGGACTAGACAAATCCTACATCGGTTAATGTTATTTCGTATGATAGATTATGATGTGTTCGGTATGGGTATGTTTAATTTGTATGTGTCGGATGTAAGTGCGCAGGTTGTCGTAACTTCACTTTTGTATTTCCCACTTCGGTTAAGACCTCGTTTGATGTATGCTATGCTTTACATGCTCGGTCATATTTCGTACTGACCCCCTTTCTTCGGGGGCTGCGTTTCATGAAACGCAGGTACCCACGGATGAGTCGGTGATGTTAGCAGGAGATGCTCCAGCTGGATTGGCGAGCTCCATTTCCTCCGGAGTGCTGCCGAGTCAGAGTGCTTTGTATGGTGTTCGAAGTTATGATAGAGACTTTGCAGACAGTGTCGAGTGTATGATATGTCGGGTCTGTTTTTGTAGCGGCTACGTAAGCCCGGTGTGTTTGTATGCATTATGCTACCGATGTGTTTACAATGTATATAGTCGTACTTTGTTGTGCCTTATATTACAGATTTTATACGATTGCAGATTTTATTTGGTTTGAAAAAAAACGAAAGGCATGTTGTTTTAGAAAAAAAAATTTTCATTACGTGCGTATGTTATGTTTTGTGGCCCGAAATATGGGTATGGATATTACGATAGTCGCCGGGTTCGCCGCCCACAAGTGAGGTCGAGCCTGCACCATCACCCTTTCCATCGGAGAATGAGGTCATGTCACCGAAATTTCTCGCGCACTTCCCCTATACATACCACACCCCCGAGACTTAGCTCGGCTCAAAATAACCAACAACAAGCCCACAACAACATCAACAATCACAACAATCGCTACAAATCGCAATATAACATAATTAGTCTACTTTCTTCATAAAGCAATAACTTCCAACTAACTTCACATTTTCTAACCAATATCAATACTTTCATGCCGTTTACTCATTCAAGACCATCAAATACAATTCGAGAACATTTCACTATTATTTCACAGAGATTATACAAAAGTTTTTAGCCAAACCATAATTCGCTCAAACTTCCAACTTCCAACATAAACTTCCATAACATATTTTTTTACCTTCGATTCCATTAACCACCATCATAATTTACATCTTACAATTTCATTCCCATATTACATAAACTATAATAGAATCACATACTTTCCCGACAACAACTTAACAACCAATTCTCCATGTTAACTTAAACCATTATTCTTCCATCTGCCATAAAGCCTTAACGACACAATTAACATAACAAACAAAATTAATTTTTTTCATTTTCAACTTCCATAATACCGTCAACATCTAATTTCCCAACTTCCATCAAATTCATTCAACTTTCATTTCCAATATGAATTCCACCATAATCACAACTAGAATACAACTTAAAATTCAACATTTCTTCCATGCACAACCATACACATACACGGCTACATATACACACACACACACGGCTCACACATCACAAACACCATTCCATGATTTCTATTCAATTCCACATACCATAACATATATATATAGCCTTCCATAACACAATAAAACATGAAATCCTTACCTTTTCCAATAAGTCCTCCTCGCCACCAACGTTACTTCCTCGCCAAACTAATTATACCATCTTGTGAGAGCACCTTGAACTTAGTGAGATTATCACAAGATAACAATTTTGGAGAACAAGATTGAAGGCTAGAAAAATTCTTTCTTCCTTCCTTTTTTCTCTCTTTCTCACGGCCGAATGGCCCTTCTTTTTTTCTTGACTTGTTTGATTTTTCTTGAAGTTTCTTGAAGAGTTGCCCTCTTGTACTAATTAGTTGATCATGTGGTCACATGATCAACAACACGGACGGGGCCAAGGCCACTGCTATGGCCGGCCACCGAAATCTTGGGCCTCACTTTCTTATTTTTTTTTTTTTTTGGCCCAATTCTTCCCGAATCATATTTTACAAATTTCCGAAACAATTTTCCGAGATTCCAATTTTGCCCTTATGCCTTCTTCTGGTGTTTTCACATTCAA
>NW_026714357.1:0-23998 GCF_029784015.1 Lycium ferocissimum
CCTTATTGTTTATATTTTTTTTTTCCGTTTCCCCCCTTTTAATTCTAGCATATAGTCACATCATAGTTTTGGGCCCAATTTCTCCGGGTTTTTTATTTTCATATCAATCCTTATTATGTCCATTCGTATTCGTTATTTTAACTTTTAATTTTCTTCCCCTTTTAGCCCACTTTATCCTTAACTTTTAAAACCATCAATACATTCATATCCATCACGTTTTTTCCCCCGTCCCCTTGTTTTAAATCTACTATTTTTTTCAATTATAACCTCATTATTTTTCTCCCGATGTTCTGGTTTTAATAAAATTCTTCAAATTTTCCCCTTTTCAAAATCATTTTTAAAGTTTTAAAGCCTTCTCCCATTTCTTCTCCATTATATAAATTCTAATTTTTATCCTCAATTCAAAATCTTCTTTTTTTCTTAGTACTGAACTTAGTCAAATTCATATTACTATTGTAACCTTTAAAGTCATATAAAACCCCTATCTCATTTTTTTTTCTTTTTTAATTTTGAAGTTTCCCTATCTTCACCGACTATCTCAGCTTTGCCATGACTGAAATACCAACAGTACCTCACAGGGCCAACATATATATGTACACTACATCTGTTCCTTTTCGCATACATGGGAGCGATATCGATAATAATACGAAGATGATATCTTACCCCTCGTGTGTCAACTCGAGCCTTACACGCATTTTCTCATTTACTTTCCTTTCGGTTCAACTTTTACATTTCGATCGTACCTCAATACCTTCTTCGACATATACCTCTCGTACCTTTGCTTACTGCTGTGGTAACTTCCAATATCATCAATCACTTTCTGTCGATATCATTCTTGATGTGATCAAAAATCGAATGAGAATCCCGTTTCCTATGACTTGGCTCTATGGCACGATCTAAGATGTGAAAGAAAAGTAACCCGCCTAAGTGCCCCGTAGCCTCCTGTTTATAAATGTGGCGTGCTTCACACCATAAACGGGACCTGCGGACACGACTGCGAGACAACCTAGGACGGCCCGCTTTCTACCGATTCCTGTCACACCCCTAACCCTTAGGGTATGATGGGCACCCGACCTTACGTGGGGCCGGCCGGAACACGACTCTCGTATTACTCCTAATCATGCCGGCCCTTAAGTCATGACAAAAGCACATAATGAAAGTTTTTCGAGAAAACAAACATGCTTTTCGTCTTTCTCGATTCAAATAAAATGCAAGCCGTATAGAAATACGCAATCATATGACATCAAAAATGTAATGCATAATGATACATCGGCTTATAGTGTCGCTTACAAAACTGACATATTATACACATGACCCTGTCTACAAAGTCTCTAACATAGAACAAGATGTCACAACATATATACTCTGAATCGGCGATTTCCGAGGAAATGGAGCTTGCCAATCGGTGGTACAGACTTACAATAACATCTTCTCCTCGTACGGGGTGTACAGGCGTGGCATGAAACGCAGCCCCCGAAGAAAAGGGGTCGTACGGGAATAATGTACCGAGCATGTAAAGCATGAAAGACGAAAACCGGATCATAACCGAACCGGGGATTTACGAAACAAGTATGATAATCGAAAAATCAAAAGACATGCCTTTGAATCATATATCATGCGTGTGTCAATATCATGTCAAATTCATTATGGAACTTAGAAACATAGTAAGAAAATCGTTTTGTACATATGCATAGATATAGCGTGCCCCGGCCCTCTAGTGAGGGGCGCGGTAAGTAAAATCATCATATACATATACATATATATATACGTACCGACACTCCTAATGAGGGTCGGTAGTAATCATCATATCATCATGTCATCATATGCATCATGTCATCATATATATATATATATATATATATACCTTACCCGGCCCTCTAGTGAGGGACTCGGTGAATAGAATCATCATATGCCATCCTAGCCGCCATCCCCATATCATCACATCATCATATCATCATATATATACCGTACCCGACCCTCTAGTGAGGGACTCGGTGAATAATGCAATGAAACTGTGCACGAATACGTACCCGGCCCGGGATTCGGTGAAAGACATATTGAGGCATGCAGCGAGTTGTGAGAAACCATATGCACATAAAATCATAATCACAAACTCAATGAATAAGTAAGTAGTCGACAGCTCGAGTGTAGAACGATAAACATGTTAAGTTCTTTCATAAAAAGTCGTTAGGACTATACAACGGAAAACCTCGGGACCACGGATATGCATCAAACCAATCCGGGCCCGCCATGAAAATTAAAGTCATCATACGTTATAGAATCACTTACGAGCATATCAAAGCAATCCGGTTAAATACTATGAAAGTTACGGACATTTTTTAGACATCGGATCCTTTCGTAACAAAGCTTTTGTGCAACCTTTAAAATCCAATCATACAAAAACATAAGGACCATGGCTCAACTATATTAAGAATGCGGGTATCAAGAAATGAATAAGACTCTTATATATGCACGGATCATAGGAATGGAATTTCCCCGAGACTGTTATATCCCGTACTTTGAACAACGGGACAACTTGTGTAAATTATGAGAAGTTAGGGGCAAGGCTATCCCGAGAGACTTTCGATTGTTTAAAGGTTTAAATTGTGTATGATTTTAATGTCTCGGAAAGGTTAAGAAACACTTGGAGGAATTTTTCCATTTTTAGTAAGTGGACTATTTTGGGAAAGTTGAAAATTCAAAAAAAAAAAAAAAAAATTTGAGGCAAGGTGGCCGGCCACCTTATGGTGGGCCATGGCCACATGGAACATGTGTGAAATTATATATGATGACTTAGTCATCTTAGAAGCCATATGATACTTGGAGAATTTTCAAGAAACTTAGAGAAAACTCAAGAAGCAAGAAAAAAGGGGTCACGGCCAAGGAGGGAGGAAAAGGAGACCAAGAATTAACCATAGAAAAATTCGTTTCTTCATGTAAACCTACTAATTCAAGGGTACTAAGTAACGTGGCGTTGTTATCTCGGAAGATAGTTCGCTAGTTTTCTCTAACGACCAACTTTGGTCAAGTGAAGAAGTGAAGAAGAAAGGTGAGTTTAATCTTTTTCTTGTGTTATAGATGATGCATGTGTGTTGTTGTATGCTAAAATGGAAGAAATTTATGATAGGAGAGAAGTTGGAAGTTGGCCGTGTATGGTGGTCTTGACTATGTGTATGTGTGTTGTAGTATAAGTCATGAATTGATGTTGGTTAGCATGTTTTATTTGTTGTGGAGTGAAGAAAAAGAATGGAAATCATTTTTGTGTGTGTGATGGGGTTGGCCGAATGGCCTCCTTTATGTGGTCTCGAATGAACAAATTGTCGTTGGCGGTTTCGTTGTCGTCATTACGGATGTTATAAGAAGAAATGCAAGTTTGATGACTTAGAATGATGTTGTATTGGTTATGGCATGATTTGGGAATGTATGTGGATTTTTATGTAATTTTTGCATTTATGAATATTGCTTTGTTAGTATGTGGATTAATGATGTAAATCATGAATTTGGAAGTAAAGAGTATAATTGATGTTGTTTTCGGGTTTGAGGGCCATTTCGGGTGCAATGGAATAACGTTTGGATTATTTGAAAAATTGTATGAATTGCTTAAAGTGTTCTTGTATACGATTTGAATGGCTTTGAGTTAATGCATGAATATGAAAGTGTTGATAATAGTTGGAAGTATGAAGTTGGAGTAGAAGTTGTGATATTATGTGGAAAGAAAGACTATATGTGTTATTATGTGTTTTATGGCGATTATTGGTGTTGTTGAGTTGATAGTGATGTTGGTTGGTTGTTGTTGTTGATATTTGAGCCGAGATGATTCTCGGGGATGTTATACATATAGGGGAAGCGCTGCCGAAATTTCGGTAGCCAAACGTGAACTTAAGATTGGAATGTTAATCCTCATGAATAGTAATGCGGTAAAGGTGACCATTTACTGATTTTTGACGAAACGGGATTGGAGATAAAGCAAGCGTAAGACGTCCGCAAGGTATGTAAGGCTTACCCCTTCTTTCTTTGGCATGTCGTAGACGTGTGGAGAACTTGATTTCGCGCCTCGGGGGCTTTCCTAATTCTAGAAATCCGAGATTGAAAATGGTTACTATTCACTCGTAGGATTGAAGTAAATGCTTGTGTATAGTCGAAAGAATTGTCTGAACGCCTAGAACTTGCATGAATAGGATCCGATTACCCTAAGAACCTCATAAGTAATGTCATGAAGCGTATTATACGTAAATTTTGTATGCCGCCACATTTGACCCGAGGTGGGGCCACGCGTCCCGAGATTTTTGTATGAGGCACTGTTTGGCATAATTTCGCGAAACTTAAAGCAAGCTTTTGGCTATTGCCTTAATTACTACACGATGGTTGTTTTGATTGTTCCTTGAGTTGTACGATATGTTTTGATACGTAAAATGATCGCGGAAGTTCATAACTTTTACTTATTAATTCGGTCAACTTTGAAATCGTTTGTGCACTTTAACATGACGGGGAATATAGTTCGTCCTTGAGTTTGGAAAAGAATCTGGTTATTTACTTGTTATATGCATATGACCTCTCACTACTCTGCTCGTGCATACTGTCGTTATGTCTTCCACCGAGTCCCGGGCCGGGTATGTATTCGTGCACAGACTATTGCGTTGTTCACCGAGTCCCTCACCAGAGGGCCGGGTACGCTATTTATACATATACGGTTTACTTACCGAGTCCCTCACTGGAGGGCCGGGTACGGCATATGCATATGATTATATGATTACCATACATGATGTTTATACGATTTATTTACCGAGTCCCTTGCTGGAGGGCCGGGTACGTTATATGTGTGCATGCGATTAGATGATATGATGTGGGTATACATGATACATGTTTCTCGGGTGAGTTCTAGTTTTCCGACCCTATGCTTAATTCGATATAGTCTAGATTGGTTACGGTTCTATTTACCGTGTTCTTCGCTTTACATACTGGAAGAGTACCTATTTTGCACCGACCCCCTTTCTTCGGGGCCGCGTTCATCCGCGCGGTGCAGATATACGTTCGGGTGAGCCGCCAGCTTAGGGTCCCTGTTCAGCTATTTTGGGAGAGCTCCCTTGTCCGGAGCCCAGATTTTGGTACAGTCTTTTGCTACGTTCATGTATATTTGTTCAGGGTACGGCGGGGCCCTGTCCCGTCATATATATTCGTATGTTCTGTTTGTGTATAGAGGCCTGTAGACATAAAACGTGGGTTATGGTTCCGTCTGTACAGTAAGTGTATGTGATATCTATTTGGGGCGGTTTATCCACCCGGCAGCCTTGTCGGCTCGCCTATATCCGTGTATATGAATATGTTGGTATTTTTTCGAGTACGGGTTGATTTTGGTTAGTAGGAAAAACGAGAGGAGACTCCGGGATTGTTCTAAAATCTCGAGTTATTACCTTATTGATTTTCTTGTTAACGAATGCGATACGGTGTGTTAGTACGTACGGGTGCCCAGTTCGGGCGCTAGTCGCGGACCACGGGGTTGGGTCGTGACAGAGACTCATAACTTATCATAGCTTAATCATATCTAAGACATGCCAAAGAAGGAAAGGGGTGAGCCTTACATACCTCGTCCGCTTCCTAAGCTAATCTGAACTTAAGTCTCGGCTTCTCGAAATCTACAACAACGTCATTAGGCATCAAACATTAGTCATAAGCACTTAGGAATCCAATTCTAAGCTATCACTTTATCTACAGAAATTTGGGCAGCATTTCCCCTATAAACTCAACATCCCCGAGAATTCAACTCGGCCAAATATTCAACAACAATACCAACAACCATATTAACAATATCAATAATCTATTTCAAACGCATTCTAACATTAATAACTCCTTTCTACATAATTCGACGACATTCAATTTACCTTCCATTCAACTACATACGTTCAAGTCAACATCGACGCTCACATATTCAAATACTAATCCGAGATCATTCAAACAAGATTCAAGAATGCTTCTAACAATCCACAAAATATCCAAATCAGCCCATCCAACACACAATGCAGCCAAAACCTTCCAAGTTCAAGAAAACAACAACAACACATTTCTTTCTTCCAAATTCATAAACTATATCAACAACCACATATTACAATATCATTCATGTAAATGCAAGAAACTATATTACCAATATACTAACTTCTACCTTAACTCCCAAACGGTCCCAACTTCAACTTGTGTCATCTAATACTTTCATTTTCATCACATAATCCACAACACAACAACCAAAATATACTAAACGAAATTAGTTCTTCACTCCTATTCAACACCACACATGCACGGCCAAACCCACACCCACGGCTCAACTTTCACACACACAATTTCATGAGTTTCATTCATTTCTACATATCACAACATGCACAAACACCTATAAAACACGTAAAGAAGACTAAACCTCACCTTCTTCCATCCATCTTCTCCACTCGGCTAGGATGTAAATTGCAAGAACGGATGTTTTGCTTGCTCCAACAACCCCTCCACGTTAAAGAGGACCTTCCAATTAGTAGAAAAACTAGAAGAAATATTTTTTAGTGATCAATTTTTGGACCTCAATTTTCTTGGTTATGGCCGAATGGTTGCTTGGTTTTTCTCTCCAAGTTTCTAGAAATTTCTAAGGGGTGAGAAATGATGAAGATGATTTAATTAGTCATCTTTGTACACTTATATTATTAATCCATGTGGGCCACACCCCACACCACCTTGCACGGCCACATGGCCTTTATTTCATGAAATGCTAACTTTTCCAAAATTGACTTTTGACCCCAAATTTCCCTTAATATTCCATACCAATAATACTTACAAACAACTTGTGAATTAAAGCCAAACCGGAAAATAGCCTCGTCTTTAACTTGTCGCAGCTAGCTCGAATTATCCCAACGTACAAAACACGGGATATAACAATAACTATATATTTCCCTTTCGTTCCATACTCGTACTCAATTAATTATATCTATCTTGGGTGCTTCCTTTAGAATTCCCTTATCATTTCTCCCGTCTATGACTATCTTTCATTCTGTGCACGAGGAATCTTATGCTACCTCCGTATCCTTCGGAACACATTACTTCCACATGATCCTTTTTCCATTTTCAAATGTATTCTTTTCATCCATGTTTATTCTTATCATACCAATCATTTTCTAGCACTCATTCCACCTCATTACTCACCTTTCTATAACTTGGTCTTCTACAGTTCCGTCACTTATAGAACTCGTATCCTCGGCTACACATGTCATGGCCTATTGTTACACTGTTATTTCGCTTTCTTCTTATTTCCTTCTTTCAATTACTCTTCCTTTTCTTGTGCTCGCTATCATTTCCGTTATCATATAACCTTTATTCTAAACTTTCCCTACAGAACTTGATAAGTCTTTCTTATTCATTCTATAGCTCGCTTTTCCATTTCACACTTGCCTTTATATTCTAGTCACATAGATCATGTCATATCTTTTAATCACTTCCTCACTAGGCTTTACTCATTTTCATGACAATCCTTATTATAATCACATTATATCCTGTTCGTAATCAATCCTATAATGTAACACTTCTTAACCTTGTGCCCTTTCCGGTCCATCTTATTCTTAATATCACATAGTGCACTTATCAACACTCTCGTCTCAATCATACCATTACTCCCTTTAACTACAAACTCATCAAAATTTATCCCTGCTTATTAATTCAATCGGTACCTCAATACAACACTCTATCAAGGTTTGCTAGCCTTTTCTAAATCATCTTTCCATATCGATATCGACCTCCTAATTACTATTTCCCTCAATTTAGCAATTAACTTATTTCTCGAGGTCAGCCGTACTCGCAACTTAGTCAAATCCTATCATTCTATTGGCACAACCTTTCAAGTCATATCACAAACCTATGTCTCATTCTTTTTTTATTTCTAGGAAAATTTTGGCGAGTTTTTCTCGTATTTCTTACCATCTCGAAACACACGCAGACGAGAAATACCAACGATTATATATATATATATATATATATATATATATATATATATATATATATATATATATATATATATATCATATATATATCATATCACCACAGAGCTCCCAATATCAACAACAATACGAAAATGATGAACTTACCTCGTGTGTTCTTGTTCAACTCAAATCGCACTGTTACACTTTCCGTTTACTTTCCCTTTCAATCTTCAACTTTACATTTTCAATCGCACCTCAATACCTTACCCGACATATATCTTTATACCTTTACTTACCTGCGTGCTTTGTAACTTCCAATATCGTATCGCTTCTTCATCGATGTCGTTCTTTTCTTGAAATCAAAGGTTAGTATAAGAAATCTCATTTCCTATGGCTTGGCTCTATCGCACGACCTTAGATATGAAAGAAAGGTAACATCTTAAATGTCTGTAGCCTTACTTATAGATGTGGTGCACAACACACCGATAAACAAGACTCTAGACACGGTCTGTAGACACTCCGAGGATGAAGCGCTCTGATACCACTTTTGTCACGATCCAACCCCGTAGGCCATGACTAGTGCCGATGGACACTCGTATACACCGTTAATTATAATCGTCCACAACTAGTATAATAAGAACTTATATATAAAGGCAAGACGTCGTATATATATATATATATATACATATATATATATATATCTATATACAACTTCCAACAGATAACATCGTACATAAGCCGGCAAGGCTATCATAACATGTGGGAATGCCCCAACTATATATGCGCAAGCCGACAAGGCTGCCACTACGAATGGGAACGTCCCAAACCATAAGTCATACGGACGGGAACGCAAACATAAGTCAACTATATACAACCCACGCATATGTCTACGGACCTCCAAGAGTGACAACGCGGTAACATATGACGGGACGAGGCCCCCGCCGTACCCCTGGCTAAGCATATATATATAAAAGGGTTTGTACCAAAAATATAGGCTCGAACAAGGGAGCACTCCAAGATAAGCGAGAATAGATATCCTAAGGTGGCGGATCACCAAAACGAGCGCACTGCACACGGGCATGAAACGCGGCCCCAAAGAAAGGGGGTCAGTACGAAATATGTACTAAGTATATAAAGCATGGAATACAGTAAACAGGATTATAACCAAAATAAGAAGTACAGAAAACGAGTACAATAACCATAATACCAAAATGCTTGCTTTTGAAACACAAATCATGCATACAAATATCATATATCATATCCGGGACTTATACAGGACTCGGTGAACATGGTCGCTACCCCGTCTTTGGCCCATATATAACTGTCCCATACTCCGAACTCGGTAAATAAAACTTCTTATCATGTACATAACTCCCGACCCTCTATCAGCATAACTCCGTATCATATGCCATCACGGCGCCATCCCCAACACGACATAACACCATAATATATATATATAAACGTGTCCCGGCCCTCTAGTGAGGGACTCGGTGAAAGATGTAATAACAGTATGCACGAGCAAAGTAGTGAATAACCATATGCATATAAATCATCTTTTGAGACTCAATAGATAAGTAGACTAACCAACGCTCGAGTATCAGGATGATAGCCATATTAAGTACTCTTTGAACATCATTATGAACTATATCAAAATAAAGCCTCAGGGATCATAGACATGTATCAAATTAATACGAAACAGCTTATGAAAGTTATGGTCATTAGTTATTGTGAAGTCTTTCAAGAATAGGAACTTTTACGCATCGTTTACTATCCAATCATATAGAAACTCGAGGGAAATAGCTCGACTATATTAAGAAGTCTAACATCGAGAAGTGGATAAGAATCATAAACATGCTCGGAATTTATTAATGTAAGTTACCCGAAGCTCATATCGTATCATACTTACATCTAGGACATGCCCAAAGAAAGAAGGGATAGGCTTTACATACCTTGTCGCCTCTCAAGTTAACCATAACTTAGGTCTCGGGCCAACTAATCTACAAATAATACCAAATATGCCAATAATTAAATTAGGATACTCTTTCAAACCAATCCCTAATTACTTAGAAATCTAACGATATTCGGGTAGCATCTTCTTTTAAAAACTTAATAATCCTCATGATTCCAATTTAGCCAAAATATCAACCACAATACCAATAACAATATCAACAAATACATATCCAAATAGAATCAAATCCATTCTTAAATTACCTCCAAAACTTGACCTAATATACATTCCTATACCGATGCTTGTATACAACACTTATTTCCGTATATACATGGTATAACAACAAACACAACAATCACAACTACGACCAATCTCACGATATTCCGCCCACACAAAACAATTCATAACAACCACCAAACAGCCCACATGATAACAACGACCATTTATCCGATTTTCGATATAATTTTCATAATTCTTTCATCTAGCAACGTAGATACGACTCGGATAATTCAAATACATCTAGGAGAGAGGATTTCTTACCTTATGTCACACCCCAACCTTCGTCAGGGTGTGACGGGCACCCGACTCTCATCAGAGTCAAGCGAACCCTTAAACGTCAACTCAAAATTTTTTTTTTCAAAACAAGAAGTAAAAATTATAAATGAAATACCAAAATCGACCGTGGCTCAAGGCACCTCGAAACATGTTACATATATACATACGACAAGGAACAAGGCGAGCTAAAAGGCCTCTGCCATTTACGTACAACAAAATAACGGCCGACGAGGCCAAATAAGAACCATTTTTGACTCCACGCTTCTTGAATTCTCTGATATGACAGCATTCTATATAAAACTATACCAAAACTATATCTACTTAAAGAATGGAGGCATCGACTTTAGTGCTAACTCCCTCAAGAAGCCGGGTCCCCCTACAGTTGCTCCGACACAACGGGCATTAAAACGCGACCCTCTCTCTCTCTCTCTCTCTCTTAATATGTAAAGCGTCAAATAGCATGAATCGAAAGTACAACGAGAAAGCAAGTTTAGGTTACACGACATGAATTAAATATTTAAATAAAATAGTCCCTTCGGACGGACCGCTCCGCACCTAATAATAATAACAATAATAGTAATAACAATAGTAATAACAATGATAATAATACTAGTAATCCCCTTCGGGTGTGCCGGTTCCGACATACGTCTATCACGGCCCTTCGGACATGCCGGTCCCGGAATAAAATGATGGCCCCTTCGGGCATGCCGGTCCACTCATCTATCCGGCCCCTTCGGACATGCGGCCCCGCCACCGTAATGATCCTAGCCTTCGGGCATGTCACTCGTGGCATACGGCTATCACGGCCCCTATTCGGGCATGCCACTCGTGACATAATACTAATCCTAGCCCCTTCGGGCATAATAATAATAATAGTAATAATAATAATAAAATCTCACACCCCCTTCGGAGTGGTTTTGGAAAAGTTTTTATAAAATATCGCTTAATAGTTAGGGCAATAGCCAAAAGTTTTCCTTCAATTGTGATACAAAAATAAGACAAATAAAACGGTAGGCGGAGATCGGGAAAATTTCTCCGTCCTTCGAGTCAACGGAGGTGGCGTACTCGAATTACATATACTAAGCTTAATGGAGTCATTTATGGAAGTTTCAAGGCAATTCGATTACATTCCTGCAAGTTACGGGCATTTGAGCATTTTTTTCCAACAAGATATAAGGATTCTAGTTCAAGTCGCCGAATGAATAGTGCTCCATTTCGAGAATCGGATTTCAATGAACGAATAACCCCGAGGCTCAATTCAAGCCTAGTACACCTAGGACATGCCAAAGGAAGGAGAGGGATAGCTTCGCATACCTTACGGATGTCTTACGCTCACTTAAATTCGCATCCCGTTTCGTCGTAATCTGCAAATGGTCAAAAGTTACCAAAGGTGAGTTTCAAGTTTTGCGAATTCAACTTAAGTCCATACTTGTCTACCAAAATTCCGAGCATCTCCCCTATAAATCTAACATCCCCCGAGGATTAAACGCTTAAAATACAACAACCAACCCAACAACAACATCAAGAACATCAACAATCACAATAGAACACACAACTAGTCTTCCTTTCTACATAATGCATTAACTCTCATTCCAACTTCACACTTCCAACTTCATGTCAACGCTTTCATATTCATTTTCTAATCCAAAACCATTCAAATATAATTCGGAGACATTTCATATCGTTATTACAAAATATTCACAAAATATACAATATATACAAACTTTCCATCAAATCATAATCCATCCAAAATTTCTAATTTCCAACATACATACCCTTAATATATTTCCATCTCCCAATTTCATCAACCATAATCATGATTCACATCTTTCTTCCACATTTACATAGAACTTTATGAACACACCAAATTTTCCATAATGACATACATGCCAATTTCAATGCCAATTCGAATCACTTATGGCTTATTTACGTCACAAATGTTATACAACACAACTAACAAACTAAATAAAATCAACTTCACCCCTCCTTCCTCCAACATGGCTCACGGCATGTACATGCTCCCACACACACACACACCATGCACACACACACCACTATTCCATAATTCTCATCCAATTATATATATATATATATATATATATATATACAAAGAATAAATTCTTACCTTTTTCTTGAAATTTCAACTTGCCGCAACGTCGCTCTTTTGCTCAACTAAATATATCACGTCGGAGAGCGTCTTGAGCTTATCACTAATTCAAGAAAAACAAGACTTTTGGATGAATTGAGGCTAAAATTTCTTTCTTTCTTCTTTTTTTTCCCTTAGAGCGGGAAATACTTTTTTTTTTTTTTTCTTCTTCTTTTCTTTTGATTTCTTGAAGTTTCTTAGGGCTTATCCCCTTATATAATTAATCATGTGATTAATTACATGGGTTGGGCCAAGGCCACCATTTGGCCGGCCACCCCTCTCTTTTGGGCCTATTTTCTCCTTTTTTTCTTTTGAGCCCAATTGCTTATATATCATATGTTGCAATTTCCCGAAACAAATTTCAAGATTCCAATTTTGCCCTTGGCCCTCTCCAATGTTCTCGTGTCAACACTTTCCATAAGTAACAACATACACTTCACATAAAATCAAAGCATGGCCTTATTCTTACAAATCACAATTATGTCCAAATTTTCCAAATGTGCAAAAACACGGGATATAACACCTTATATGCCAAGAAGTACTTTTCCTCAGCCTCACTGCACTTCGACAAAAGCCCGGATTAAACAACGCCACAAAACGGAACAATGAGATCGAGGTATAGAGCAAGACGCACTATGTTTCTTCGTTCCCAGTTGAAAAGACCTCAGCGGCACTCCGTGCTCTCGTAGACGAAGGCCCGTTTCTATATCCGAAAATTCAACTAAATTATCATCCAAATCTTATGGAACGTTTTTCTTCTTTCTTTTCTTTACAAAAATGAATCTAGTATGATGAAAATGGTTTTATACTATATGTTTACTACTTGTTCCCGTGTGTAACTTATATAAAATAGTACTAAAGTCAAACGTTGCTGCCTTTTTGTTTCTACGTGGCATTATGCACTTTCAAGTGCATTTGTATGAAATAGTACTAAAGTCAAATATTGCTGCCTCTTTGTTTCTACGTGGCATTATGCACTTTCAAGTGCATTTGTATGAAATAGTACTAAAGTCAAATATTGCTGCCTCTTTGTTTCTACGTGGCATTATGCACTTTCAAGTGCATTGACTCATCACTCTATAAAACGTATGCTATCATATTGTTAGCTGCTGCCACGTATTGGAGAGGTGGCATTTGTTTACTTTACTTAATTCTATACCTCCACTTAAAATCCAACCTCTAACCAATTATACACATAATTAATTTTCTGATCTCAATTCACTTTAATAATCATTATTTTTAATACACTTCATATACTCATTGCCATGATTATGTGATATAGCACTAGTCCATAGTCCCTTTTGGTACACATAAAATATTATTCTCAATCACCGTCGTCACACTTTTTCGTCTTAAATAATTTTGGGACTTCATTCCTTGTATACACCGAGCTCTTGATTTTCATCCTTGAATATGATCGAATTCTCCGGGCTCGGGTAATTTTGCTCATATTGGACGATTAAATTTTCTAGTCCAAAAATACGGGATATTATAGCTTGGACCGTATTCCATTCAAATAAATTTCGAACCTCGACGAAACTTATTTTCTTCGATTGGTTTAACTTCAAATCCTTACGGTACATGTGTACCATCACTTTAACCACCTATAAGCTTGGGGGATAACCTCCTGTCCGTTACTAATATCATTTAACTCGCACGCTGTCCAACGCATGAGAACACGGGCCGTCTCAACTGTCGCATACAAACATATATATCGCACAGAAGTCGACAAGGCTGTCATAAAACACAACATCCCAAAACATGGCGAATGGGACCGCCCAACACATAAATCACGCAGACATAGCTAAACAGTAACTATTCACAACCCACACATATGTTTACAGACCTCTAAGAGTAACAACAGAATCATATGACGGGACAGGGCCCCGCCGTACCCCTGAATAGACGTACACTTATACAACGAAAGAGTCTGTACCAAAATATGGGCTCCGGAACAAGGAAGCGCTCCAAGATAGCATAATGGATATCCTAAGCTGGCGGATCGCCAAATCGAGCGTCTGCCCAGGCGGGCATGAAACGCGACCCCGAACAAGGGGGTCGATCATTAAACATGTACTGAGTATATAAAGCATGATGCACAGTATACAGGATCATAAATGGAACAAGAAGTACAAAAAAAATAAGTACAATATCCAGAATACCAAAATGCATACTTTTGAAACATAAATCATGCATGTCAATATCATATATCATATGCGGCCCATAATGGGACTCGGCGGACAGAACATGGTTGCCACCCCGTCTTTGGCGCCATAACACATCATACTCCAGAATATAGCATATCTCCGTAATACAGCATATCTCTATAACACATCATAACACCATAACACATCATAACACCATAACACATCATAACTCCAAAATATATATACACGATACCCGGCCCTCTAGCGAGGGACTCGGTGAACCATAACACATCATACTCCAGAATATAGCATAGTGCGCACGATGACATGACCGACCCGGGACTATGTAACAACAGTATGCACGAGCAGAGTAGTGAGTAACCATATGCATATAAATCATCATTCCAGACTCAATAGATAAATAAGTAATCGACGCTCGAGGGTTAAGACGATAGTCATGTTAAGTTCTTCCAAAATGTCGTTAGAACTAAACAAAGGAAAGTCTCGGGGACCACGGACAAGTATCAAACCAATCTGAGCCCTCCTATGAAAGTTACGGACTTTATTCGCTTTAGGACCCTCTACGAACGTATCGAAGCGATCCGAGCCCATTTATGAAAGTTAGGGACCTTATTCGACATAGAATCCTTTAGGAACAAGAACTCTTTATGCAACAATTACTATCCAATCATACAAAAGACACAAGGACCATAGTTTGACTATATTAGGAATGCTAACATCAAGAAGTGAATAAGAATCATAGACATGCTCGGATCTTATGAATAGAGTTACCCCAAGGCTCGTATCATATCTTACTTACATCTAAGACATGCCAAAAGAAAGAAAGGGTAAGCTTTACATACCTCGTCCGCTTCCTAAGCTAATCCGAACTTAAGTCTCGGGCTTCCCAAGATCTACAACAACGTCATTAGATACTAAACATTAGTTATAGGTACTTAGGAATTCAATCCTAAGCTAACACTTCTTTTACAAAAATTCGGGCGGCATTTCCCTTATGAATTCAACAACCCCGAGAATTCAACTCGGCCAAATCATCAACAACAATACCAACAACCATATTAACAACATCAACAACTAATTCAAAACGCATTCTAACATTAGTAACTGCTTTCTACATAATTCGACAACATTCCATTTACATTCAAATCAACCACATACAATCAAGCCAACACCAATGCTCACACATTCAAGTACTAATCCGAAACCATTCAAATAAGACTCAAGAACACTTCAAACAATCCGCACAATATTCAAAATAACCCAACCAATATGGAACACCACCCGAAACCTTCCAATTTCAATAGGAACAACAGTAACACATTTCTTTCTTCCAAATTCATGAACTACACCAAGAATCCACACGTTAACAACATCATTCTCATAAATATAAGAAACTATATTAAAATCACATTAGCTTCTAAAACAGCCCACAACGATTACAACTTCAACTTGAACCATTAAACCTTCACTTTCATCATAGAATCCACAACAACAACAACCAAAATACTAAGTAAAATTTGTTCATCACTCCTACACAACACAACACCTACACGGCTCAACATCAACACACATGGTTCCATGAATTTCATCCATTTCTACATACTACAACATACACAAACCATCCATCACATGAAAAAGAAGATTAAACCTTACCTTTTTCACTTAACTTCTCAACTTGGCTAGGGTTGTAAATGGCAAAAACGAATGGTTTGATTGCTCCAACAACTACTTCACGTTAATAAGGACCTTCCAATTGGTTGAAATGCTAGAAGAAAATTATTTTTTTGATCAATTCTCAAGGATCTTGTTCGGCTAGGCCATGGCCGAATATGGCTTCTCCAAGTTTCTCCTCTCTTCTCCAAGTTTCTAAGGTTGTGAAAGATGATGAATATGATTTGTTTGTCATCACTCATCTACATATATAATTCATACAAGTGGACCATGCCCCACTCATGGCTTGGATCAATCAAATTTGGCTAAGCCATGGGTGGGAGCCCACCCCAAGCCACACGGCCACTTGTGGCTTGGTTCATGAAATATTTAACTTCCCTTAATTAACTTTTAACCCCTAATCTTTCTTAATATTCCATACCAATAACATTATAAGAAACTTGTGCCCTAAAACAAAATCGGAGGTTAAAAGTCTCTACCTCGTATCCCGAAATAACATTGTCCTTAACTTATGGCGGTTAGCTCGGAATGTCCCAACGTACAAAATACGGGATATAACATGTACGATGTTATCTGTTGGAAGTTGTAACTCCTCGAGAGACAGGTTGCTATGATATGTCTATATATGCGACAGTTTTGAGACGACGTCTTGCCTTTTTATGTATAAGTTCTTTATTATGCTAGTTGTGGACGATTATAATTAACAGGTGTATACGAGTGTCCAGTTCGAGCACTAGTCACGGCCTACGGGGTTGGATCGTGACAAAAAGAATATTTCATGGACTTCAGGGTCGAAAGAAGAGAGTATAATGCAGGGATTTTACGATACAAACAAGAAGTTCCAGAACACTGGAAGAACTACAACGCATAGGTGGGGCGCAAATAATTAGTCAAGGAAAATTTCGGATAAGTGAGCTAAGTGAATAAAAGGATTGATAGTGGAAGTGGAAGAGTGTAGCATATTAACTCTCAATGATATATTGTAGACGTAAAGTGAAACCGGAAACTCAGAGTAAGAAGAATTTCAGTGATAATAGTTGTGGAGAAAGATGAGGGATAAAAAGAGCAAACTGTGACCAAACGCTCCGTAAAATGTTTTGATGGATTCCAATATTCTCAGTAACCCGTTGATTCGGGAAATGTTCAATCATAAAAGGTGGAAGTAGAAAGACCTTAAAGAAGGCAGCGAGAGTGGATCTATAATGCATAAGCACTTCGTTTAAATACAAAACCCTCGACTAGCAGAAAGAAAAATAAGTCAAGCTATACGATAAGAGAACTCCGGTATTATGAGAGACCAGCCGAGTTGGAAAATCATTAGGGTTGGCCAATGACTACCAGTACTCGGGAGTTATTAGGGTGTAATAACACCCATAAAAAAGGGGGAAGACCAGATCTAATTCTGAAAGGAGGTGTAGCATTGTCAAAAGTCCAAAGAAAGAAGGATGTTAGCTTAAAGAGGCCAAGACTCGGGATGTAATGGCATATTAAGAATGTATTAAGAGGGAGCAGAAATGAATTAAAGATAAGCAAACCACAAACAGGTATGAAAAAAGAATTATGATGGATTAAGAAATACTTCATGCGGACGTGAGATATGATTTCCAGGCCCAGCATATTCCAAGAGTAATAAAGGGAGGGAGAAAGGTCTTCAAAATAATTTCACAGAGAATGATGGAAAGGGTGACGAACACAAAGGGCGCCGCAGCCGAGAGCTACCCATTAGTAAGGAGACAAGGACGAAAATATGGCATGATTATCAGAGTATTTGCAAGACGAGATAAATCAAGACTACGATAAAGGAAACAGAGCGAGCACGGGATACGAGTGGATATTTTATTATGTACATAAGAACAAAGAAGTGATGGAGTGCATAGATGAGTCCAACAAAAGAGTTAAGAACGCAGGAAGAAACTGACCAATGTATAGTATAAAGATACGGCGATCAGATTCTAAGAGGAAGGCAACGAATCAACTGTGATGTTGTGGGTTGTAAACTACAACATTCGAGGATGAATGTTTTTAAGGGGAGAAGGATGTTACACCCCGTATCTTCGAAGAGCACTTATAAAATTTGAAACATAAGTACGTTTAGTTAGGGTTAAGTAAAACAACTTTGGAATATAAGGAGCAAGCATTATTAAGTATATTTAATGAGTGAAGGATGTATATAAGGTATATCGGAAGGTTTTATAAGGAAATGTGTGGAAGAAATGGAGTAGTACGACTTTAGAGAAAGGACGGGTAAAGTTTCGTGAGAAGATTTTGGTCCAACTTGAGAGAAGAATATCTCTTAGCATATAAAGTGTTCTAAGGTGTTTCAAAAGCCTAAAATGTCGAGTCTAGTTTCCAACACAACAAACCACTCGTCGATAGGACATCGGAGTGGAGAATTATGGACGTTACACGTTGGCTAACAGAGTAGAAACGTGTGCTACGATCTTGCCTTACGGTAACCGACTTGCTACGATCTTGCTACGGTGGCTTGACTTGGGTGACCCTTATATAACGGGTAATAACCCCTTTTTTTACATCAGATTTGCCTAGAAAATTCAAGAAAAATAGTTGAGGGTGTGAGAATATAAAAAAATGAGCAATTTTCAAGTGACGAAATATTAGTTTAGGTCCGGATAACGCGTGGTTGTGATTGTAGTCTTGTTTTGCGGTGGATTTTGACGTGGATTCAAAGTGGATATCGGGGATATTGATTCTTCAACCAGAGTAAGGTATGAATCTTCCTCTTTTGGTATTATTTAAGTCTTATTCTCGAAGACAAAGTCGTTAAATAATTGTGTAGTAAGTTGTTTAGGTATGGAAGTTGAAAAACAGCATGTGGGCTATTTTATGGTACATGTTGGTGTTGGAAATGACGTTATTGATGTTGGTATTGTTGTTGTTGTTGGTTGCTGAATTGAGATTCCGGGCTAGGCATATAAACAGGGGAGATGCAGCCCGATTTTCAGCAGGATATAAAATAGTTTGACTTGAAAGCTTAGCACAAATATACTACGATGAGTCTAACGATTGTGTGAATCCTCTTAAATGTAGACTTGCGAACTCGGACGAATGAGTATAGATAATTGGAGGCTGAACCTTGGGTATGTTAAGGCAGTCCTTTCTTTCAAAAGGCATGATTCCTATGCTATTATTCCATATATGTTTCCATAACCTTCTTACGTCCAAAAGTTAGAAGTTAATGATTCTTAAAGGCTTCTTATGATACTAAAGATGATATGTTTTCTATGATGAACATAATGATGATGATTTTAATTCTAGAAATTCCAAAGCTTATGATTTTAATGCTAAGATGAGATCACTGAGTTTATTTCATGATTTTCTTGATTCCACACATTGTTGTTGACCTCACCTGATAATAAATGTTCCTTCAAGGTGAGATAGAGCGATGATGATTATTCCATAACATAATCGGAGGTTACCGACCTTACATCACTCCGATAAAGTGATAACTTTTACTTGGGCTCTCATGCATGCTACTTATGTTATCTATGTATGTATATACATACATACATACATATATATATATATATATATATATATATATATATATATATATATATATATATATATATAATATGGGGTAAAGGGAAAGGTGAGGCGTTATATACGCACTAGCCACCGATCGACCGGATATCGTCCGAGACACGGGATTTGTGGGATAAATGGATGGGGTACGTTTATTCCACGGTAATATATATGCAAGATGATGATATGATATATGGATCGGGCCGCACGTTCCAAAGAATATAAAATATTTATGGATCGGGCGCACGTTTCGCAAAGACTATTATTTATTTATGGATCGGGGGTACGCACGTTCGCTGACTATTATTTGTATATATATATATATGAGGAATGTTTTTTTTTAAAATAAAGCTAAGAATGCAAGGTATTTGCCTTATGAGGCAATCAGATATACAGGTTAATATTATTTCATGTTATGTTCTATATTTCCTATTATGTTGTTATTCATGCCTTACGTACTCAGTATATCGTTCATACTAACGTCCTTCTTATGGACGCCGCGTTCATACTGCGGGTGTAGATAGACCGATACGAGGATCTTTCATCGTAGGCCGCCTTCGGTACCGATTATGATTGGTGAGCTCCACTTCTTCCTGGAGCGCTGCCGAGTCTGGATGTATATATGTTTGTATAATTTTTGTTCAGGGCATGTCGAGGGCCTTGTCCCGACTTTTATACTTCAGTCATGTTCATAGAAGCTTTGCAGACAGTTCCTGTGCATAGCTTCGTTATGTTCTATCAATCGTTATATTGGCGTCGTGGGTCCATTGGATATATATTTATACATGATATTACGTTCATATCTATCCTTAGCCTTATTTTGTCATTTGAGACATAAAGAATACAATTTATAAGTTGGTTCGCTCGGTTTCCATAAGGTGTCGGGTGCCAATCACGCCTTACCAAGGGTGGGGTGTGACATGGGTCTTGTTCCTTTCTCATTTATTTCCCATATGAGTTATCAAGTTATCGTATGATGACCTTTGTTGTCTACCTTTATTATGGTTATGTTATGAAAGGGTGTTTAGTGGTGCTCGGTAAGTAAGATCCGGGTTCCCGTTATGACCCTCCGATTTGGGTTGTGACAAACTTGGTATCAGAGCAGTTCTGTCCTAGGGTTGTCCACGAGCCGTGTCTAGTAGAGTCTTCTTTATGGGTGTGTTGTGCACCACACTTATAAACAGGAGGCTGTAGGGCAATTAGGATGTTGTATTTCCTTCTTATCTTAGATCGTGCACTAGAGCTGCGTCGTAAGAGTTTATCTTTCTAATAACGTGTTTTGATTACCGCAATGCCTGTGATGAGAAAAGTTTTAGCTCAGCCAGAGAGGCAAGGTTGTGGCAGATGAAGGTACTAGTCGGGTGCCACCTGTAGATGTAGGCCAGGGTGAGTCCCAAAGTGAGGCCTCATCTCGGTCTTCTTAGACTCCACCCGCTCCAGAGGAGCTCAGAGGGGCTACAGCTATAGCACCCCTAGTTCCTCCGCTTGATACAACCGGCTAGGAGATACAAGTTGCCATTCTGTTATTCACTCGGTTAGTGGCCGCTCAGGCCTAGCACCAGGGTACGGATACTGGTTATGTTGTTAGGGATATTAGTGCTAGGGTTCAAGATTTCATCAATTTAGACCCTCCAGTATTTACAGGATAAAAATCAGATGAGGACCTGCAAAAATTTATAGATCGGATGCAGAGGTCATTGAGGGTAATGCATGCTTCTGACACTGAGTCATAGAGTTAACTTCCTACAGTTTGTAGGATGTTGTCGTCCAGTGTTATGAGACTTGGGAGTTGTCCAAGGGACTAATGCCCTCCAACGGTATGTCGAGAGTTCACTAAGGCCTTTCTTTGACACTATCCGCTAGTGGAGACCCGACGGGCTCAAGTTGATAAGTTTCTGAATCTGTGCTAGGGGTATATAAGTGTTCGGGAATACAGTATTTGCTTTGACTCATTAGCCAGGTATGCTCCAATGATTGTAGCTGAGATAGACGATCGGGTACACCGGTTAGTGATTGGACTTGGGCCGCATTTGATTAATAATTGCATCATGGCCTCACTTCAAGAGGGTATGGATATCTCTCGTATTCAGGCATATACTCAGGGCCTAGAGGAGCAGCTGCAAGCTAATCGAGATCTAGTGCGCCTCTACAATTTCCAGAACTAAATTTTGATCGAGCCACTTAATTCGGATCAAGCAAGAATTCTAGAGCTTCCGGTTCCCAATTTAGGGGTGATTCCGAGGGGAGCCATCTCTAATGTGATGCACTCAGTGTGGTAGGTTGTACACCGGGCAGTGTCGTTTGGGTTCAGATGTGTGTTATACTTGTGGCTATCCAGGCCCTATTATTCGAGATTATCCGTCGAGAGGTGGTGGAGGTGTAGTTCAGCCTATACGATCTGTTCGGTTCTTCATCATTTATATGCCCACCTGGGCAAGGTTCGCAATCATCAGCTGGCCGCGGTAGAGGCAGAGGTTGAGCGTCTAGCTCAGGCGGTCCTAAGAACCTCATCTATGCATTGGTTGGTCGGCAGGATCTTGAGTCATCACCTGATGTCGTTACAGGTATACTATTACAGGTATACTATTAGTATTCTCCCATGACGTATATGCAATTATAGACCTAGGTTCTTCTTTATCATACGTCAGTCCTTTTATTGCTGGTAAGTTTGGGATAGTGTTACACCCCGTACTTCGTACGTCGGAATATTCTAAGTTGGTTGCGACGAGGTATGGACAAGACTTTTAATTTTCGGTTTTGTTGATTTTGTCTCAACGATAAGTTGTATATTCGTCTTTTGTTGATATGAAGTGTTAAGGGTAAGATTGGAATAAGGAAAATTAGAGAATGAAAGTTGGAAAAATTTGGGACCAAAAGATGAATTATGGAAAGTTGGCCATTGAGTTTGCAATGGCCCTAGGTGGCCGGCCATGTATGTGTGTGTGTGGGCCATATGGCCAAGTGTTTAATTTACATATGTAGTCCAAGATGACTAGTAGTCATCTTTACCACTTGGTTGCCTTAAGAAAAATCAAGAAACATGGAGAAGATGAAGAGAGAGAGAAACGGCCAGAGAAAAAAAATGGAAGGCTAAAATTGACCATGGAAAAATTATTTCCTTCTTGTTTTCCCACTAATCGTGGAGGGTGCTTAGTAACGTGGAGTTGTTGTTTCAAGCGTTGGATTGTTCGTTTTCATCCTTGGCCAACTTTGGAACGAGTTGAGGAATTGTGAAGAAAGGTAAGTTGTAATCTTGTTTTTATGAGTTATGGAAGGTTTATGTGTATTGTAGTATGTTAATATGGATGGAATTTATGAAAATATGGATGTTAGAGTTGAGTTGTGAAAGTTGAAGGTTGGCCGTGTGTATATATATTTGTGTAGGAGGTTAAACTAATTGAATTTAGCATGTTTGTGTGTTGTTGTGATGTGAAGAAATGAATGAAAACTCATGAAATATGTTGGGTCGTGTGTAGTGTGATTGAGGCCGTGTGTGTGTGGTTGTGTAGTAGTGAAGAATTAAGTGTGTTTAGCATGATTGCATGTTGTTTTTAGTGTGTGAAAATGGATGAAAATTATGGAATGTGTGTGTTGTGGTGTTGGCCGAAAATGGGCTGATTTGGGGCAAGTATGTGGGACTAATGTGATGTAGTATTTTGGTTGTCGTCGTTGCGAATTCTACAATGTGAAATGAAGGTTTAACGACTTATGTTGGTGTTGTTAATTGTTGTGGGCTGTTTTGAAAGTGTGTTTAGATCTTAATATGCTTCCTTGTATTTATGAAGGTAATTTGGTAATGTAGGGAATTGTTGACGTAGTATGAGAATTTGAAAGAAAGAAACGCATTATTGTCGTATTCATTAAGTTGGAAGGTTTCTGTTTCATAGCATATTGTTGGGATTGTCTTGAATGCTTTGTGGATTGTTCTAATGTTCTTAAATCTTGTTTGGATGGTTGTTGGTTTGGTTGTTGTTAATGAATTTTTGGGGTTGAAATTCGGGGGGGTGAATATTAGGGGGAA
>NW_026714358.1:0-41603 GCF_029784015.1 Lycium ferocissimum
CCTTTTTTATTATACCCTTGAACCACCAATTGTGCCTTATTCCATGTGACTATTCCATGCTTATCCAGCTTGTTCCTAAACACCCATTTGGTTCCAATTATTGTTATATTTTTTGGTCTTGGTTCAAGATGCCATACTTTATTTCTTTCAAACTAGTTGATTTCCTTCTGCATAGCCATAATCCATTCTACATCCTGCAAAGATTCGTTAAACTTCTTTGGCTCAATAATAGGTAGAAAAGCATTAAAGGCACATAGATTCTTCAAGGCAGATTTGGTTGTTACTCCGGAGCTTAAGTCAGTTAGGATATTTTCAATACGGTGTGATCCCTGATATTTCTATCCTTCTAGGACTATCCCTTGATATGTGCAGTAGCTTCAGTTTGTGGATCATTTGGTAGATCAGGATTTTTTAGATTTTCATCAGGCGTTCCCCTTGCCTGAGTGACCAGCTTTTCCCTGGTTGATGAACCTGGTTCAACATGTGCGTTCTCTATTACATTTTCATCTTCTGACTTTTTGTCTGAATCAGTGTTGTGGTCGAATATGGTATCCTCATCATCATCTTGTACCTGCTTCTTAAATAATACACTAGATTTATCAAAAACCAATGCACATTTTCTTCTATAAACATAGTCCTTTTGTTTGACATCCTATAGGAGTGGTCTGAGTAGCCCACAAAAACTCCTTCATCACTTCTGACATCAAACTTTCCTAGAGAATCTTTTCCATTGTTGTGAATGAAACACATACATCCAAAGGCTCTTAGGTGGGAGATGTTTGGCTTTGTTCCTTTAAGTAGTTCATAAGGTTTCTTTTTCAAAAGTGACCTAGTCATGCATCTATTAAGTTTGTAGCGAGAAGTATTGATGGCTTCAGCCCAGAAGATTCAAGCAATGTCACTAGCAAGCATCATAGTTCTAGCCATTTTTTCTAAAGTTCCATTCTTTTTTACTACCACCCTATTTTTTTGTGGAGTTCTAGGTGCAGAAAAGTTATGGTCAATTCCATTAGATGAGCAATATTCTTCAAATTTTACATTTTTGAATTCAGTACCATGATCAGACCTATTAGATACTAGTTCATTTCCTAGATTTCTTTCCAATCTTCTTACCAGAATTATGAATGCATCACATGCCTCATCCTTTGAAGCAAGAACAAGAGTCCAGATAAACCTGGTGAAATCATCAACAATAACGAACATGTATCGCTTACCTCCGCGACTCATTACTCTTATTGGACCACATAGATCAATACAGACCGATTCTAGAGACTTGGTGGTGCTGATCACCTTCTTTGTTTTGAAGGATGTTCTGACTTGTTTTCCTCTTGCACAAGCACTGCACACTTTCATCCTTGAACTTAATGTTAGGCAACCCAATCACTAAGTCTTTGGAGACTAATTTTTTCAATTGACCTAGGCTAGCATGTCCCAGCCTTTTGTGCCATAGCAATGGATCACAGTTTATGACGCTCAAACAGGTGAGATCATTGCTTGGTATCCCTATGATGTCAGAATTGTATACATTCTTGTACCTCGTAGGTTTGCTAGGCCCCGTGTTTTTTGTTTTGAGATCGGTGAATTTGCACCTATTTGAAGTGGCTTGCCGTATTCCCCATGTCCGCCTGCCGAGATGCTCGTAGGATTATGTTACAATCCATTGACATGATATACATTGTCAATTACATGTTCTTCTAATCTTCCCTATTCCTTTGACTTTCCCTTTCTTGCCTCCTTCAAAGGCCACATTTCCTCCTTCCACGACTACGAGTGAGCAGAATATTTCTTTGTCTCCAATCATGTATCTTGAGCAAGCACATCCATGTACTAGTTTTACTTGATTCCTTTCACCCTTACCTGCAAAGAATAAACAACGTTTAGTTTTAAGAACCCAGATTAGCTTGGGTCCTATTCTTTGACAAGTCTTTCTTTGCCCCATTTGGTAAAGCGCCTTGCAACCTGTTCTATTTGTTTTGACAGGTTTTCCTCTTATGTTAGCTTCTTTTAGATTCCTTTCTTGAAGTTTCTTATTCACTCGGCAATTTGTTCTGTCATGACCAGATTTGTCACATAGAGTGCACAGTTTCTCTTCTATAAATTCCTTTTAACCAGTTCCCTTTTTAAACCCTATCCTAGGAGTTGGACTGTTAGTTCTACTGGTAATATTGCTAAAATGGAAGAAGATTTTATCCAGTGACTAGCCTTTTCAAGATAGTTTTTAGTTTTGACTAGTTCTATACTCATTTTCTAGTACTTTCCTTTTTCAACTTGCAGCTCGATTTTAATCCTTTTCGATTCACTATCAGCCTTGAGTTGTTACTAAGGTCCTTCCCCTTTTCAGTGACAGCTAATTCTGATTTTAGTTCCAAATTAGATGAATCAAGTTGTTTAATCTATTCCTTCAGTGAACAATTTTCCTTTTCAACTTTGTTTTTACTAGCTTCCATGTCAATAAACTCATATTTTAGATCAGGAACTGCACTGAACAACTGATCTCTTTTTGAACTTATTTCATGATATTCGTCAATAAGGGTGATCAGTAACGAGGTAAGGTTCTTTTTGGACAGTATTTTGAGTTTACATTTTAGGTTTAAAGCGTTTACCTTGGTGTCTTCTTCAATGTCTGAATCTGATTCTCAGACTGCCATGAAATCAGAGTGATCAGCAGCATCGTCAAAGTCATCATTGGAGCCCTATTTAGATTTCATAGCTTTTGGGGTTCCTTTGATCTTCCTTTCTTAAGTCTTTTCCATCTATTTTTCCTTCTACTTTTCCTTCTCAGCTCTTTCCCTTCTCCACTATATTTCCCATAATGGAAAGTCTTTGATCAGGTGATCAGTCTTTCTATATTTGAAGCAACCATCATTTTGAGATTTATCACTTTTTCCCTTTCTATAAGAGTTTCCTCTAACTATCTATCTTTCGTTTTTGAGAAGCTTTCTAAAACTGCTTGAGATCAATGCCATGTCCTTCTCATCTGCTTCAAATCCGTCACTTTCAATAACTTTGAGAGCCGTCGTCCTTTTAACCCTTGTTTCCTCATCCTTGGTGTTTTCCATTTCCATTTTTTATGCCTTCAAGTTTCCTACCAGTTCATCTAAAGACAAGACCCCTATGTCTTTTGCTTCTCTTATCGCAGTGACTTTCATAGCATAGTTCTCAAAATTTTGTCAAAGGAATCTTCAGTGGTAATGATCTTACCAAGAGAAGTTAATTCGTTTACCAGGGATGTGTATTAAGTGAACATCTCAGAGACTGTCTCTCCTGACTTCATTTTGAAGTTTTCATAGTCAGTGGCAAGCATAGCTTTTCTGAACTTCCTGACTTGACTGGTTCTTTCATGAGCATTTACTAGAGCGTCCCAGAGCTGTTTGGCCGTTGTACTTCCAGAAATTATGTTGTACTCATCTGGTCCAAGTCCACAGATTAAAGCATTTTTAGCCTTAGCATTCTTGTCAAGGATCTTGTAATCACTTTCTTCATATTCACTCTTTTCTTTCCTGACCTCTACACCATCAGGGCCCTTCTTGGTGGGATATTTGGGACCATCAGTAATCCTATCCCAAAGCTCATAGTCTTCAGCTTGTAAGTGGTCCTCCATGCGAGCCTTCCACCATGCATAATGTTTTCCATTGAACATTGGTGGTCTATGGGTTGATTGACTGGTCGTGTCCTATTGGTGGTGCAGCATTCATCATGATCTTCTCTTAAGGTATTATCCTTTTAAGGAGAACTTGCCCTGATACCAATTGATATCTTTTGCACAAATCGTTATCTATCCTACTTTATACTAGATTTTCGTCTAAGGATAGAACACGTTACTCTATTTGTTCCAAGCTAGCGTTTAAGGAATAATAAAGAAGGTAAAGTAAAGACACATCAATGTTTACGTGGAAACCACCCGACTCACAAGGGTGAAAAAATCACGACCTACACCTCTGTAGGATTTTTCCCAAACTTCACTACAATTGTGAGCCTGTGCAAATTCAAGTCACAAACTCTTATAACCTAGGAACTAAACTTTAATTCCTATATCAACAATCTCCCCAGACTATTTAGCCCACTCCAAGTTATCCCAACTTGAAGTTGAATTTGACTAATTTATACCTACAATTATTGCTTCTATGAAAGCTGATAAAGGTACAACTCGATAAGTAATCCTAATACATGAATTTAGACTCGAGAACTATAAAACATAAACTCTATCAAACAGGCTCTTCAATCTTCTTTGTTTTAGGGCGCACTTCAACAATCAGAACTCTCAATCTCTTGCTTTGACAGTTTTTGTTCAAGCTCTGAATTTCTCTCTTATGTGAGTGCGCAAGCTTTCTTCATGGCATGACTTGAATATATATAGCTTTAGGTTTGCAACAAGTCGGCTGAACTCAATCCCTACGTGGTAAGGCCCATTATGAGAGTTAGGGTTTGAGTTGACTTGGGATTCTTGCTTTCAACGAAGCTTTAATGTCCGTGTAGGAATCTGAAGTATCTTGATAATTATGGCAAGAAATCCTGCAAACTTGCCCGGTAAGTCTTTACCGTAAAACACAAATCCTACTCGCAGTAGGATTCTAAGCAGGAACATGTTCTTAGACCTGGTTCAAGCACCTGCTTCTTTCGCCTCTGAATCTTCTCACTATCTGAGATGGAACATGTCCATAAACCTGTTTCATTCACCCTTGTCCTGCAACAGTCTCTGACTTTTTCTCTCCTAGCTTGTCCACCTGTATCAGAGATAGAATATGTCTGCATGCCGGGTTCACTTGCCTCGTTTGTTTACTTTGTCAATTATCAAAACTTACGCGCTTTATGCTAACAACATCTAACTATAACTGTAAATTAACACAACAATAAACGAAAACACCAACTTTGGATAAGAATGAGATTAAGTTTGTGGTTAACAAAAGCTGCTCTAATTTGATGAAAATTTAGAGATGATCATGTAAAGAATTTCTGATTTATCCCATCCCTCCTCTCTATTTCACATAACGTTATTTAACTAGGACGAAATTTAAATTAAGATACTAAAGTGATTGTTAAAAAACATAATGTAAGTGAGAATAGTATTTTACTTTTGATAATTTTGAAAAATAGTATCGTTACTAAAAAAATTACAGAAAACGAAGACACGTGAAGTCATAATTTCTTCTAATAAATAAAAATATTACCCAAAATTTGTAGGAGCAAATTATTGTACTCCTTAAACATTATGAACATAAAGAGTATGATTAAATGAGTCAGATTATTATTTTATTGACTGAATTAAAAAGAATCGATAAAGCTTAAGCTTTTTCTTACGGTTTTTTTTTTTCAATTGAGTCACTTTCAATGAGTAAAAGACCCGCGTTAAATGGGTTTGATTAAAAAAGAAACGATTTAAGCTTTTCCTTATGAGTTTTCTTGTCAATTGGGTCATTTTCAATGGGTACAGACATAGGGTAAATGGATGAGTTAAATGGGTTTATAATTGCTTTAGGGAATGAGAATTTTGTTGTGCCTTTTACACTTAAGGAAAAACACAATAGTTAGAATGATTTTAGTAGGCAATTCCGATCCGAAAAATTAACTTAAAAAATTCAAGGAATAAATCAAAACTAAACAAGTAACTCGAGACCGGTCTTTGATAGAAGAAGCTTCAAATGTGCAGTTATGACAAAAAGTTTGCAACAAGTTTGGGGAATAAGGGGTGGAAGTAATAAAGCTTTTGTATGGATTCCCGTTCAAACGCACCGATTTTAATTTTACCCCTCATATTTGTGATCTTTAATTTTTGTCCCTGCGATTCATTTAATGAAAATATCCTAATCTACTTCGCTCAGCATAAGTTCTGCAACATTTTTCGTCAAAAACTGAACTCTTGCTTCGCTCGGCCTAAGTTCTGTATGAATTAAGTTCGCTCGGCATAAGTTCTGTATGAATTAAGTTCGCTCGGCATAAGTCCTGTTTTTGTGGAGTTTGAAAGTTTTGACGTTTCCGACATAACTTGTGTGTTATGATCTAAATTATGTCGAGCGAAATCTAAACTTATATCGTGTGAAAAGTGCTAAAGGGCAAAAATTAAAGACCGCAAATTCAAGGAAAAAAGACTAAAGACCACCCCGAATTAGGGCATTTGTGTGAATGACCCGAACGTAATTAAAGGAGGAGGACAGCTGGGGAGGGATCAAACACGGGCTTATCAAATTTTTGTTCCCAAAATAGGCCTACCCAATGTCGGCAAAATAAGAATTGGTCATTGAAGCAAAGGTTTCCTAATTCTAAGAATAATACTTCCTCTGTCTCAATTTATGTGATAAACTTTCCTTTTTAGTCTGTCTAAAAAAAATGATACATTTCTATAGTTAGAAATAATTTAACTTAAAACCTTCCCTTTTAGCCTTAAGGAAATGATTTAGAATCACACAAATATGTATGACTCATTTTAAATCACAAATTTCAAAAGTTTTCCTTTCTTTCTTAAACTTCGTGCCTAGTCAAATTATATCACATAAATTGAGACGGAGGGAGTCCTACTTATTGAAGAACAATTTACTGCAACTAGCAGGAAACTTGGAATCATCATTTTAATTTAAGATTTAATGTATATAACATTGGTTGTTTATTTTTATTTTTTCATGTTATTAGTGCAGTTTAACTTATTGTATCATGTCAATTACCTCATTTTTCATGATCTAACTCATATTTATTACAGAAAATTATACATAATTGGCTTTTAAATACCAACTTTTGAGATATATGTACACTGTCAAATATACAATATTAAATCCCAATTTATATAGAAATACATTTACTGGTCAAAAGACTATTGACTCAATGTCAATGGCCAACTTCTCATATGTCTTGGTCTTACCAAAAAGAAACGTAAAGATATTACTACTTACAGGAAAAAAACTTGCGTGTGTCACATAGAAGAAACAAAAAATGGGTTTTGGCATGGAGATGATAGCTAACACTGGGTCATTTGCACTTTTGTCCCTATTTTGTGTTGACCTTTAAGGAGATAATTACCTTCGCATAGTTGTCGGATGTTTAGTTTACTAATTTTGGCCTAATTTACATTTTCTTACCCGATTTAACCTTGTTCTTACAGTTTAGCCTATTTGACAGATTTTTTTTTTTTTCACACCTTTTTCCCTTCTCGATGCATTTTCTTTTCTTGAGCCCATTCTTTTCTTTCCCACATTGTTTCTCTTTTTCTCTTATATATAGTAGCAAATACACTACCATTTTCACTTCTTAGTTCTTCATTTCTTCATATTTTCTTCTTCATTCTTTCTCATCTTATTTGTTCACATTCTCTTTTTCCTTTCTTTTCTTATTTTTCTTCTTAGAAGACTCATTTGTGAATACCAAATTTTGATATGAAAATCGAGCTTCCATATAATGGTTGAGCTAGAAAATCTAGTCTAATGTGTGATATTGGTGTTTATTTGATATTATGTCTTGACTTGGCGGGTTAGAACTTAAAGAATTGATCGAGATGCCCACATGAAATTGTAATGTGAATTTGAAATTCTAAATCCACGACATGGATCTCAAAACAATGGTTAATGTTGTTGAGAAATTGAAGTTTAGTGCTAGTTAGGTTGAAAATTCAACATTAATCACTATGTTGGCGGACTTTCTTCTTTTTCTTCCCTCTTGTTTTTATTTATTGATATGGTGTTTGTATTATTATGATGGAATAACCGGTTGTTATGGTGTTTTCGTGATACTGGTGCGACGGAGGATGTGTGAAAATGTGATGGTATCTTGTTGCGTCTATTCATGAATAGACGTATATGTATTTTGTATATCCATGTATAAATCATGTATAAATGTGTATATAATGACAATAATACATGATTATACACTGAATATACAATGCTTATGTGTATACCGTAGGTCGTGAGGTGCTTAGTTAGAATATCTAATTAAGTAACAGATCATAACAGAATAGATACATTATCTATATACCGATGATATAGTAGGCTACATGGGCTATAAACTAGATGCTTGGGCCGTATAGCTATATAAAACAAATACATTATCTATACACCTATGATACAGTGAGCTATATTGGCTACAAATTACATGACGTGGGTCGTATATATAAGTTAATTTCCCCTTTAATTTTTGCCCTTCAACATCGAACTTATGCCTAGAGGGGCATAAGTTACGCATCATAACATCCACAAGTTATGTCAACTCCCTTAAAAAAAATATGCCCTACTAAGCATAAGTTTAATTTTGAAGAGTAAAATTAAAGACCAACCCATTTGAAGGGAAAAATTAAAGATCCGTCAATTTGAAAGGCAACCGTGCAATTACTTCCATATAAATAGAATTCTATAAGGGATAGTCTTTTACTTTTGTTCGTTCCGCTTACAACGTCTTTTCAAAAAAAAGTTGGGCAGAACTTCTATTGTCCCTCGGGCATAAATTCTAGGTGTAATGCATGCATAAGTTAATTTTGCCTATGAGGCAGGAGTATGACACATTACAATAAGTTACAGGAGATTGAAGATAGTGTAATTTGTTGCCTATTGATGGGATTTCTCAGTTGTATTGATTGAGTTACTTTATTTTTTAATTATTCATGATCAAAGTCAATTATATTTTTTTAACAATAATTTAGCAACACACATTTTCAGTTAAAAAGGTGTAGAATATTATTTTGTGAATTATAAGAATGACTTTATGTTAAGTAGAGAAAAATATTGTGAATAAGTGAATAATACAAACAACTTTTGTAAGTACATCACAATTTATGATCAATTTAACACAATAGGTAAAATGAAACCAAATCTTACTTGTCTGTCATTATGTGTAAGCAACACATGCCACTTTTGCCAATAAGGCATAACTTATAACAATTGGGCATGTTCACTATCTCTAGCTTATTGAAATATCAAAAAGTTTTGTCTATCAAATTTTCTAAAGCAGAGACCATTTTTATAATTAAAAGAAATTTACAGGGGATTAAAAATTCAAGATCACCTCTTGAAAGTTATTCCTGTAAATCACCCGAGGAGACACCAGGCTGGCCCTATAGGTGCATGGAGGATAGAGTAAAAACAACAACTGGCTAGCCATTTTTCGAAATAGTAAATGGAAAATAACCTGTATTTCTAAGGTAGTTGAAAAATAATCATTTTTAATACGAAAATAAAATCTAGACAAAAATACACTTATATAAAACACGAAATTTTTTGCATAATTTGTTGGATCTCAAAACTCCTGCATGTAAGACTCCCTATATGATGAATTCCAGCTGTAAGACTCCCTATATGATGAATTCCAGCATATTATGTTGAAGTTCAACTTAAAAGTTAAATTCTAACATATTGTGTTGGAATTTCAAAAAAAATTATTGGAATTCAAACGGGACACAATTTCATAATTCTGATTTCAAATTTCGTTGGAATTCAAATATAGCGGGCAAAAAAAAAAAAAACGAAGAAACAAAAATTTCTTTCGTTCTTTTAAGTTGGGGTATTATTGTTGAAATGTTACTTCTTCCCGAACGGCTTGTGTTTCAAAAAACAACTATAAATATGACTAATCGTGAATTTCTTCCGGGAATAAAGTTAATACATTTTAAATTTGATGTGTATCATCACTTATTTTGTAATTCTAACGTTATTTATTTATTAGGTACATACAAAATAATTTTAAGCCAAAAGTGGGAATAGTTCTGGATAATTCTAAACGCCACTCAAAATCAGGGAGGAACAGATCATAGCATGTGAAGGCGTCCACATGGAAACAACTCTCCTCAACCTCTTATGTCCACAACAAACGAACAACTTAGCCAGCCTGGATCCACAAGAGGCTTTTACATACTCAGTACGTTCATTTTTACTTATTCATTATTTATGTTACACATTAAAAATTAATAAATGAAATATATATTTTAATACTCATATTAATTGATGTGTATTCTTAATAAGATTGAGAAATAATTTAGTAAAAAGTAATTAATGTTAAGAATAAAATTAAAAAATAAATTATCTTTCTCTTGATAGCTAAAATAGATAGATAAAAGTGAAAATATTTTCAATATAATGAACAAGTAAAAGTGATTTAGGGATTTAAAAAGAAAAAGAAAAAAAAAAAAAAGGCAGCCCGCAGAAACTGTTATGGTGTGAGTCTAGTAATTTGCCACGCTGGATATGGTTGTACGTAGTTGCTATCCAACTAAATCTGCTACAAGTGTCCATCTGTTAAACGTGAACATCTGGGCTTCATTTATTACTCTGGCCCACCTCATTCATTATCTGCTCCTCAAGATGATGCGGCCCGATATTTTTACCCAGATTTGATCCGTAGAAAACCTTATAATATGCTAAAATGACAAGATACCCTCCTGTTTGTTTAGGGTCTGTTTGCAAAGCCACCTGGTAATTGGAATTCGTGTAATTACTAGGGTAGTAATTACACAGCCTAGTAATTACACAATATAATAATTATTAGTTGCATAAGGCCCGTGCTAAGTTCGGACCCAAACTCATGATACCAAAATAGTAAAATTTAATTTAGAAAATATGACTTACGTCACATTTTTCTATTGCATAATTAAGTTAATCTAGTGAAGTGTTAATCATGTTTTGTTGGTAAGTCTTCATAATTATTAAAGTTTTTTAGTCATATAATTGAACAAATTTTAAAGAACAAATCATTTATGATCGAGGAAGGAAGTTTTGGAAGGAGAACTAGAAAATAAAAAGAAACACAAGATTCAATATTCATAAGCAGCAAAACTTTGGAGGTTTAAAACGAATAAAGGGTGCATTCGATATGGAGGAAACCATCTTTTGAAACATATTTTTCAATTTTCTTATGTTTGGTTGTCAAGTTAAACATTTTCTTTAGAAAAATAAATTCCTTAAAATAAGAAAAATGATTCTCTAGTGGAAGTAAGAAATTCAAGTTCCACAAGTGGCATTCCACATTCATTGTGTTCTTCCAGCCCTCTAGTACACTTCATCTTCATCTTCATCCCCACCCGTAGCTCCCATCCCCACCGGTCACCACCCCACCACTCATACACCCATCTGCCATAGTACTTGTCTAAATTATATACAAATGATTTTAGGATAATATTTTTTGCTTACGTTATCAAATAAAAGAAAATAGCCAAAAGCACACTTATTTTCCTGAAAAATATTTTTAAAATAATAATTTTTCGTGATTGTGAATGAAACAGTGACTCCAAAGTTGCATAATTTTATCAAAATGTATAATAACAAATAATGTACTCCCTTCATTTTATTTACTTCGCCCTTGTTGACATGACACTTCCCTTAAGAAGCTATTTATTAAGGGTTTATTTTATTAAATTATCCTTATTAATCATGCTTTGAAAATAGACGTTCAATTACTATTACTCTATATAGTTACTTATGATAAGGATAATATTCAAAGAAAACAATAAATTTGCCTTGATGTGCTAAAATGGACAAGTAAAAAGGAAAATCTACTTTTTATATAAGAGCCAAGTAAAATGAAACGGATGGAGTAAAAGGTACACTCTCGATTCCTTTTTCACTTGTCTCTTGTTGACTTTGCACTTCCCTTAATAAATTATTTATTATGAGTAAAATATACTAAATTACCCTTATTTATTATGCTTTGAAAATTTAAGTTTGACTACTAATATTTTATGTAGTTACTTAATGATAAGAGAAATATAGGAAGAAACTAATAAATCTTTCGTGATTTACTAAAATAAATAAGTAAAAAGAAAAAATCATTTTTAGTATAAGAAAAATGTAAAACGGAAAGAGTCATCTAATAAGGGACAAGAAAATCCACAAAAAATTACTATATATAATGCCAATATAGTCAAATAATAAAGGTCCATGACTACTAATACTTTATGTAGTTACTTAATGATAAAAATTACTATAGAAAGAAATTGATAGATCATTTGTGATTTACTAAAATAAATAAGTAAGAAAAAAAATTATTTTTAGTATAAAAAATAAGTAAAAAGAAACAGAAAGAGTAATTGAATACTCCCTCCGGATCAAAAAGTGTCCACTTAGCCTTTTTTTCTTGGGTAAAAAGAAAGTGTCAACTTATTAAATCAAGAAACAACTAACCTTTTCTTTTCAGACTCGCCCCTATTAAGTGTTATGTGATCAAATCTCAATGCCTATTTAATTAAGGGTAGTCTAGTCAATTTACACATTTTTTTTCTTGGAATGAGTAGTTTCTTAAGGGATGTGCAAATAGCTAAGTGGACTCTTTTTTTAATCCGGAGGAGTAAGGGATAAGAAGAAATCCACAAAAAAATACTATATATAGTATCAATATAGTCAAATAACAAAGGCCTAAGTGGAAATAGTCATAACAAAATTAATGAGGTCAAAAATGTAGGAAAAAAGTCACAGCCATGTGTCACAATCTCATTGGATCAAAGAGTATGTGAGGACTATAAAACTTCATTATTCTCTCTTATATATAGTTATAATCTGTTTGTTTGTCATAATGTAATTACAGTGTAATTACAAGCATATTGTTTGGTTGTACATGTGTAATTACACAGTTAGATTAGTTTAAAAATAAAAATTAATACTTGACAAATATGTGCCTTTATAAATGATATATTAAATTAGGTATTTAAGATAAATATTATTGTTAGGTTTTTGTCCTGATTTTCTTACCATATTTGAGTTTTACTTTTCAAAGTCAAAGTATAACCATAATTGTTTTACCATAATTGTTTTACTTTTCCATAAAAGAAAATATAGTTCTCTTATATATTTAGCTAGTCCTTTTGTTGGAGGAAAAGGTTTTGGACCTCTATATATTGAAAAATTTCTCTCATACAATACAGAAAAAGCATCCATAATGTAGTCTCTAAAGGAGTCTTGTTTAGGGGAGATTTTTCTCTCATAGTTTTTATGCTTTCTTTTATATTAGTTTTTTATGTATGTCAATTGACCAAATAATATCAAAGTATTATGCGTAAGTATTATGCGTCTTTAGTATACCTTTCTCTGTCCTCTGATTTATTGTCGTTCAAGATTTGCAATTATTAGCTTCCGCATGACGCCCTATTATTTCGATCCTAACAATTGTTTCTTGAAAATATATTAATTAATAATCACATATTTGTAAATAATATTATAAAATAATTGATATATTTTTCAAATTAATATTGTTTTAATCTAATTAATTATAAAAATTAAAAGCACACAGTTTGTAAGAACATCATGGGCTGGATGTTTGACAAAAAGATTAATATTTATACATATAATGTCATAACATTATTCAAATGTTTGACAAAAAAATAATATATCAGTTGTAAGTGGAAATTGAACAACATGCAATGCAAAACAACAAGTGAACAGTATTAAATCAAATAAATTGAAATCGAAAAAATAACCTAAATTCAAAATCCAAAAAAAAAAAAATTAACATGATAACATAAAATAAGTTCGAAATATAATTCAAAAGAAAGTGAAAACATATATAAGTCTATAACCTCATTCAACAACGGAATTCTACTTTGATAACATCACTCGTTATATGTTAAGTTTATTAATGACTCATTCTTTCTAATATTAGGAAGTGTAATTTCAAAAACTAGAATAATAATGTAGTCATGCTAAATGAAGAAATAAGAAACAAATCTAAAAAATACGAGCAATTATATGGAATCCCAAGGAGTAAATGTTGGGAAATGAGAAGAAAGAAAATGAAAGATAAATAATTTATTACTTTATTGTTAGTGGATAAAGTTTAGTTACTGTACGTTAATTAACCCAAATTTATGTCTAATTTCTTTAAAAAATATTTTTAAATCATCTTCTTAAACTTCGATTATTCAACTACAAATATTTTTATTTTTGTCATTTCGACCAAATATTTTCCAAATGCTTACTTAATTCTTTAAATTTTATATTGGTTGCTAATGAGAATTATATTTTATACATTGACACATTAAAAAATTGAAATTATTTTCAAAAGAGATATAATTATTTCAATCTAAAAACAATATAGTATTAGAATGGGACATGTAGGGTGCGTTTGGTACGAACGAAAAATGTTTTCCACTAAAATAAGTAGTTTTCTTATTTATTTTCTTGTATATGATAAGTATGAAGAAAATATCGTCCCAAAACATCTATATTTATCTATATATAATATAAAGTTAGGCATAGACAAAATGATGAGGCATCTCTCTATGACTAGCATTCCTATTTATCTTTTTTTCATTTAAGTACTATGTTAAAATAACTAAAGAGTTACTACTTTAAATCTCTTAATTATATTAAATATGCTACAAATTACTTTCTCTATACATTATAAGAAAAACACTCAGATTATGGTATTCAAAATAAATACAATTAATGAACATCTTCCCTTATCATATGAACGTATTGCCATTACTCCAACCCAAAAGACACATTAAATTCGCTTAATTACACCTTAATTCCTCCTTCCTCTTTCTTAGATTTATATTTCATATATGGCTGATTTCTTTTACTAAAATTTTGCTTCCTCCTGAAAGTTTACTTCTATATTCCTATTACGTACATAGTGACCGAGTAGCAAAATTTGGAGAATTTGTTATGGTATGTTCAAGTCTGCCTGGCTTTCTACTTACCGCATGTTCTTTTATGTTATCTCAAAACTTGGATACTTGTTTGTTCTTTATACATGTCTTATTTTCAGATGGTGTATACTTTTATTTTTTGTACATAGTGTTATATGTGATTCAATGTGTTATCTTTGTTCAGCCCTGATTTCCTCTCATACAGTTGCATAGGTATGGAGCGCGTAACAGAAAAGCTGTACACATTGCATTGAAATATAGTTTGATCTTCCAGATCCCTTTGATTCATCCATCCTATTGGCACGAAGGGCTTATCATGGGCTTAATCTCTACGATTCCGGATACTACACTCACCCTATATCTATTGGCTTTGCTAAAGCACCCATGAAAATGGTCATTCACTTTCCAAACATAAACATAATTTATTTTGATTCCCATGCAAGCTTTTCATATGAGATAGGAGATAGTGGGAATCAGTGTTTAGGCAACTATGTTGTTGTGCAGGATATGGTTTGCCAATTTTCAAAAAAGGAAATTAATGTTTTTTCGAAGTTTCACGGCTATATCAAATATGTATATCTCATAAGGAGATTAATTAAGATAAATTAATTAGAAAATGAAGAGTTGTGAAGACAATCAATAATTGCAAGGGATGACTAAAATGTAATAACAAAAGGGTCATTGACATAACTAAATGCACAGATTCTTAGAAAGTTAAAGCCAATTAATGTGATTATCCTAGAAAGTGGACGATTAATTCTTTTGCTCATTCTAAGTTGCATATTTTGTCCATTAGTTTTTTTTATTATTGGGTTTCCTTTTATATTTTATTTTTACTTCTTTTATCAAATTGAAGTGTTTTTCCATTTAATCCAATATCGTCATTAGTCTGCGCTAAATTTGTGGCAAAAGGTGAGCACCACCAAAGCACATGAGGAAAATTGCTGGAATGATCAAGTTAACATTTTTCATTTGTTTTAAAATGATAGAATTTAGGTATTCCGACTTTCAGAGTGCATGGATTTTCAAAAGAATATTTGGAGAATTCATCACGGGCTATTTAGTGGATGTGTACGATGTATTTGTCGTATTTATCGTGTTCTTATTATCAGAAGATTGGAAAGAATTTCATTCACTAAGATTACATGAATCAAAGCTAGCAGTCTAGAATTCCTAGATCTTTAGTGTGATATATATATATATATATATATATATATATATATATATAATGATTTTGAGTTAATATCACGTGGGTAAGAACACATATAATTTTTTTTTATATGCATTTACATGAATAATTTAATAATTTTGTATAAATTTTATTTCTAAATTCAGTAATATTTCACTGAATATGTTGTTGTTGTAACCGCACGTAGCGAGGATAGATTTACTAGTTTGTATATAATCTAGGCTAACATAAAGTAATCACACAATGAAGTCAAGAGGATTCAACATCTACTATTCAATTTGTAGATGAATATATTTGACAAATTGAATACAACAACAACACAACATACCCAGTAATCTTACAAGTGGGGTCTGGGGAGAGTAGGATGTACACATTTGTAGGGTAGAGAAGCTGTTTCCAATAGACCCTCGCTTCAAAAGAAAATAGACAGAAAAATAGCAAGAGACAAACAAATGCAGCAACAGATAGTAATTAATACAAATCGAGAATAAGTGACTACATGATAACTGATTACTATTATTAAAGATAAAAGAAAAGAGAAGAATAAGTACTGCACTCCAGATACAACCCCCCCCCCCCCCAACCCTTTAGCTACCTACTACCTCCCTATAGCTATCTACTATCCTTCTACCCTAATCCTGGACCTCATATCTTCCTATCTAAGGTCATGTCCTCAGTCAGCCGAAGTGTCATGTCCTGTCTAATCACCTCCCCCAGTACATATTGAATAGTAAATTGAATTTTAGCAGCACGTAAAAAAAAAAGTACGTATATACGAAAGGCACTCAAAATTACAAATTGAATAGTAATTAAATCATGAAAATGTTGCCGTTGACTGCTTTTTTTTTTTTTTGGTGGAACCTCTGACCAAAATCGGTATTTTTTTTTTTTTGGTTTTCCACCAGGTGTTCGGTATACGCATTGGAGCCCGATTATATCCGAATTTACGTCGCATAGGGTCTATTCGGAAGAAGCGCTCCCAGCCAAAAAAAAAATTCATATACAAGGTTCGACCTCTGGTTAGGGGAGGAACAACTCGTCCGTTGCACGACATCCTTTAGTGATAACATGTTCTCTTTGATCGTTTTCTTTTTTCTTTGATTTCTCTCGGCCGGGGGAGGGGTGGTGTGGGGTATGGATGGTCTAGAGGTCTTATATTGATATGCCAGTTTATTGGACCTTGGTGAAATGTCAATAGAAGTGGAGTCAAAATTTAAAGTTTATAGGTTTTCGATTCTATTGTTTTTAAGTTACTGAATTTTAAATTAATAATTTATACATATCTAGTAAACTTTTAAAACAAATATATAATTTAAATCAAAATTATTGAATTCAACCAAACCCGTAGCGGATACTCTCCCTCCTCCACCTCTGAATGTCAAGGTATAATGATGGAAGCAGTTAAAACTAGAGTAAATGGTACAACTGTATGAGAGGTGGATACATGGTTTAAAATGGATTGAATCGAATTTTAAATTTTTTTTGCACTAAATTTACTATACTTTTGAATGTACGTTCAAAATCTAATTATATATTATTGAAAAGCTATATTTTTTATATATAAATTTAGGGTTTGTGTCTAAAAGTTGAATTAGTTGAACCCATAATTCAAAATTAACATATATACATTCGCCACTTGTTGCGTCCGTTAGAAGTTCTATTTAAAAAAAGAATCGATTTTTTGAAACCGTCAAATAAATTTTCTTTATTGCTTTGCCAATTATAAGCATAAAATCTTAGCTTAAAAGATATATACTCAACTACTCATATGTGAAAATCAATCGATCAATATCAATCAATCAATATATAGTATAAAGCTAGGTATAAGAAGGTGATGTGACACCTCTGTATGACCAGCATTTGTATTTTTCTTTTTTCTCAGATTTTTGGCATTTTTTTCTTCATTTTTCACCAATATATAGTATAAAGCTAATTATAAAGAAGGTGATGTGACACCTCTCTGTGACCGGCATTTGCATTTTTCTTTTTTCTCAGATTTTTGGCACTTTTTCCTTCATTTTTCTACATAATTCGCTAACTCATTGGATTTAAAAAAACGTCATGCATTAAATATTCCTTTGCAAGAGTTATACCCACTTACATGAAATAAATCCCAATTCTCATTTCTCAATTATCGCATCACAGTGGTGGTTCCGTATATTGCTCTGAAACGTTGCTTTGAAATTAAATTTTAAAGCACTCTTAAATAACTTGTAAATGGGTGCTTAAATAACAAGTAATAGTGGCATTAAATATGAGTGCTTTAAATAATTAAATGAGTGGTTTATTTTCCTCCTTCTATGTAATCTGTACATATTCCAAACATCATACTATAAATAGAGGGTAAGGATATATTCAGACATCAAATTTTGCATTTAGCGTTTTCTATTTATCAATTATGCCGCAATCGTTTACCCAGTAATATTTTTGCTTTCTCAATTTGAAATTTTTATATATATTTTCTGCTTGACATGTTTTAGTACCTTGATAAATCCTTTATCTTCCTCAATTTTGCTACCTTATTGTTTGATTTTTCACGTCGTCTTAGTAATAGTATTGTAATTCTATAGCCGTTATCCCTCTATGCATGCTTAATCACCGAAAATTACAGTTTAAAAGGGCAATTCATTCGTCTGCTTTAGATACTCTATTTTTGGCGTTACATATATTTTAGGGAAAATAACACTGTATGCCAATTATGAAGAAATATTTACCCGTTTTAGCCCATCTTTTTTTTATTACCCGCTATAGCCCCTTTTTCACCCTTCTGTTTTTGCCTTCCTCGTCCATCTTCGGCGAGCTACCAGCTCCTCCACCACGAGCCACCACTGTACAACCTATAAACACCCCTTACACATTATGTTTAAACCCCTCTCATGTATAAGCACCTCTTGTATAAGTTTGTATAATATTGTATATTAGTTTTACACATTATTATACACTTTTATACAAGGTTTATACATTGTCTACAGTAGGTGTATAAAGTTGTATATTATTGTATAATGTTGTATACCGTCAAAAAGTGTCAATATGGGTGTACTTTAAAAATATGGCTACACAAATGTAATTTTATATGCTGGATTGTACATTACTGAAATTTTCCCTATATTTTATTCTCTTTTTTTTTTTTTCTGGATGTGCTATTTTCAATTGTTATTTTCATGTATTGTTCACTACAAAGTATTTATTAACAATATCGTGTATTTTTTTTAGGTAAAACAACCAGGATGGAACTGGCTGTGCTTTATTAAAACAAAAATTATGTATAAAAAATAATGTCGTGTATGATCTTACTTTCTAAGATTTTCATTCAGTAAATTAGTTTTCCATATCCTATATTGATTCTAACTTTTTAAGCAAGAATGTAATATGTAGGATTTTCATTTATTTTTTTACACTTCTCACTCTTAGTCATCAATTTTTGTGATGTATTATTTGCAGGATAAGGAGAAATCAAATGGTGGATAAATAAATAGATGACTATGGGAGATTTGAGGAGAAGGACAAAGGCATTGTTAGTACTAGCAACTTGACATGAATGTCTTTTTTGGTAATGTTTTTCCTTTGCTTTCTCTAAATAGTTTAAAATTAGTATTCTTGAAATTTGACTTTGCAAAATCAAAAAAAAAAAAAAAAAAAAAAAAAAAAAAACATTTGATAATCTCTCTTTCACCCCATTTAAGGTATCTATTTTTCTTATAATCGGGATATTTAGATGGCTTAATTTTATTTATACTCATTATTTAATTATTTGCTTTTATTGATTTTTTGGCTTGATCTCCTCTTTGTTAAAATTATTTTAGATAAGTAACTAATTTTTTTCCTTTATTTCTGTAGGTGGTTATTGGTGATGTGATAAACTGTCGAAGCCCAAGAACATTGAAAAAAATTATCAACAAAATTGGCTAATTATTTATTTCATCACCATGCTGGAAGGTTTGGTTTAGTTTTAACATTTATTATGCCGGTAAAATTAAATTAAATTTCTCAACATACAACTATAAATTGGATTGAATGTTTTTATTCTATGGTTATTAATAGCTATATATAAAATGAAATATACAAAATTATGTATAAATGATCAACCTTGATGTCTTTCATATATTCTTTCCAGTCAAAAGAATATGTATAAATTATCTAAGAATTATGAATTAAAAAAAAGGGTAGAATTATGAAAAAAATGTTTGATTAATAAATATTTTTTCCTTTATAAAAATTAAAACATTTTCGCGCGAATAGATTAACACTAGTGTAAAATGTATGAACAACGTCAGGAAAATTATTATTATCAGGCATCAATTCAATTGGAGTAGTACGTTCTTCATAGGAAAAAAATATTCCACGTACATATTATTGACCACACAAGTTATAGAGAAGGATCCTTATCGGAATCACAGGATCTTCAAGTTCACAATAAAGAAGTCAAGAATCACGAAAAGATTCAAATGTCTCTTTCAATATTCATGGGTTCATAACTACCAAAGGCAGTTTGAACTGCATATATATTTCATGACACATTCTCTACCCATAACAGTGACCACATATATAATTAGAGTACTTTTTGTCCTCATCAATTTAACTACGTATATTAAGCAAATTACTTTCCACACCTTTTTGCTTTTTAAAGATAAAAATTCGTATACCAAACCATTCTTGCTTTTGGAAAAAGAATATCGTTCTCGCTTATAGAGGGATTGCCTAGGTTGTTTAATTCCCTACAAGTAGGTATCTTATTTTACGTGAGTACCAATATGCTTTTTTTCTTTATTTAACTGTGCATGGAAATTAATTACTCATGTTTCGGGAAAGGAATTAAGACATTGGTCCTTGATTTTTTTTTTTTTAAATGGTCATTTAATTCGAAAAATAAAAGAGTATGAACTATGATCATTTATTCAAAAAATTGACACTCGTAATAATTATATCATTATTTTTGAAGGAATAAAATAAGTACCACTACTAGTTATAGAAGTGGTAACGGAGAGAAAACGACATAAATGGTTCCTTAACTATGAGGGTAGATTCAAAATAATCCCTTAATTATGCACTTAACAGTTTTGGTCCTTTAAATTTGTCATAAGTTAATAAAAATGACCCCTTAACTGTGAGAGTAGGTTAAAAATAGTCCCTTAAGTATGCACTTGAACAATTTTGGTCCTTTAAATTCGCCAAAAGTTAACACTTTTACTCTCCGGCAAAATATGTATTGAGCTTTGTTTGTTAGATTTGACGGGAACTATGAAAAAAGAGAAAATTAGCGATAACTCACATTTAGAGGTACACACTACTAAAAAAGGGACAAAACCGACGGACATCCATTGGTTGTAGTGCAGAACCGAGAAAAAACCAACATACTTGATGATGAAAGATCAAGAAGACCAAGAAATCCAAGAAAACCACGAAGCACAAGATTGAAATTCACGAGAAAGAAAGTCCAAGAAGCTCAAGATTGAAGATTATTTTCTTACAAGAATGGAAATTCTTGTTTCTTGTATCCTTTTCTAAGTAGGTTTCTTGTTTCTTGATTTATATTATGGTAGGGATTAATTAACTCGAAGAATCACATCACTTGATAATATCAGAAATAGTGTCTTGGAACACAAAAATCGAAGGACGTTATCAGTTGACATCGAGGGAGTCCATCCGCTAGGTAAAATACACTAGATTAGTTTTTTATCGAAAACCCGTTATAAAAATAAATAATAACCTGTTATAAAAATAAATACTTCCATTGTAGTGATTTTTTTAAAAAAAGTAGTTTCCGCGTATTTTGCCCTAAAATAACCGGCGAACGTCTATCAATTTTCGTAAAAAAAAAAAAAAAAAAAAAAAAGAAGATTAAAAATTAAAAAAATCATTGACTCTGGTAGTGTCCCTCGATTTTATCTGTCGTTTTTCGTCCATCAATTTTTCGCTTGTTTTTAGTAGTGACAATTTTTCTAGTTTCTGCTATTTTTAATTTAATTCTAAAGTCTGGTGTATTTTACTTAGCCGATGAAGTTCCTTGGTTTTAACCGGCAGAGTCCCTCGTTTTTGTGTTCCAAGGTAGTATTTTCTGACATTATCAAGTCTGTTGGTTTTTCCTCGGTTTCAGACGCCCGTCGATTTTGTCCCGGTTTAACCTTTATTTAGTATTATATACTTCTAAATGTGAGTTCTCGCTAATTCTCTTTTTTTGCCGGAGACTAAAAGTATTAACTTTTGGCGAACTTAAAGGACCAAAACTGTTAAGTTCATACTTAAGGGACTATTTTAACCTACTCTCATAGTTAAGGGGCTATTTTTGTTAACTTATGGCAAACTTAAAGAACCAAAATTGTGAAGTACATAGTTAAAAGACTATGTTGAACCTACCCTCAGAGTTAAGGGACCATTTTATGTCATTTTTGTCCAGTAACTGGTAACTCCTCAGATGAGGAAAATATTAAGGGTTTGTTTGGAAAGCCACCTGGTAATTGGAATTGGTGTAATTACTACCCTAGTAATTACACAGCCAAGTAATTACACAAGATTGTAATTACAACGACTCGTTTGTTTGTCATAATGTAATTACGGTGTAATTACAAAGCGTCTTTATTTGGTTGCACAAGTGTAATTACACAGTTAGTTTAATTTAAAAAGAAAACTTAATTATAAAAAAATTAAAATTAATATTTAAAAAATATGTGCCTTTATAAATGATATTAAATTGGCTATTTAATAACACATTGTTTCTTGAAAATATGTTAATTAATAATCATATATTTGTAACTAATATTGTAAAAAATAGTTGATATATAATTTCAAATTAATAATATTTTTATTTTAATTAATTTTAAAACTTAAAAGCATACTGTTTTTGTGAGAACATCATGGGATTGGATGTTTGAAAAAAAAAAAAGAGAATATTTATAAATATAATGCCACAACATTATTTAAATGTTTAACAAAAATTCTATCAATTGTAAGTGAAAAATAAACAACAAGCAATGTGAAATAACAAGTCAATAGTACTAAAGCAAATAAATTAAAGTTGAAAATATAACTTAAATTCAAAATCCAAAAGATTTTTTTTTAACATAATACTCTTATGTCAAATTCCAAAATTACATAAGTAAGTTGCAACGTAACATAAGTAAATACTCCTATAATTCAAAAGAAAGGAAAAATATAAGTCTATAACCACATTCACAATGAAATTCTACTTTAACAACGTCACTCATTATATGACAAGTTTGTTAATGACCCATTCTTTCTAATATTAAGAGATGTAGTTTCAAAAATTAGAATAATAATACGGTTATGCTAAATGAATAAAATAAAAAAATAAAAAATACGAGCAATTACATGGAACCACAAGAAGTAAAAGTTGGGAATGAGAAGAAAGGAAATGAAATATAAATAATATAAAAAGAAAAATATATTTTTTTAAAAATAAAAATAATTAAAAAGTAAAAATAAAAAATAAATTAATTAATAGAAATTAAAAAAATTAGAAAAGCAAAGAAATTAAAATAAAATAAAAAAGATATTAAATAATATAAATTAAAAAGAAAAGAAATTAAAATAAAATAAAAAAGAAATAAACTAAAAAGTAACTCTGTAATTACACCCTGTAATTACACCAAATTCTCGGCCTCCCCCCCCTCGAGAATTGGAGAGTGTAATTACACCCTCTCAATTACACTAAATTCCCACCTAACTGTGTAATTATCTGGTCACACAAACAAGCCAAACTGTATAATTACACCCAATTACATCCAATTCTAATTACCTGGGTGGCTTTTCAAACAGGTCCTAAGTGTCTTTTGGAAAGCCACCCATGTAATTGGAATTGAGTGTAATTAGGTGTAATTACACAGTTTGACACTACTAAAAAAACAGCGTTTAGTGACGGACGTACTCCGTCGCTAATCAGCATATATCTGTTGCTAAACATGTGTTGCGACGGATTAGCGACGGAATGGCGTACTGTTACGATTTTGCGCGTTGCTAACCTATTAGCGACGGAAAATTGAAATCCATTGCAAACTTAGCGACGCAGAGTAGCGACGTATGAGATCCGTTGCACATTATAGCAACGGATTATTTTTGTTGCTATTGTTATAAATTCGTGACTAATTTCATATTTCATTTCGTCGTTTTAGTAAATTAGCGACGAAAACCATTGTCGCTATTCCGTCGCAAAATATTGAATTATTTGTGCTCGCATTTAGCGACAATAGAATATTTGTCCTCTAGCAACGACCAAAATCCGTCGCAATCCGCCACAAATATTTTTCTTCTCGTTTTTTTTTTTTAAATACGCTTGTTGAAACATACTAAATACAAATTAATAAATACCCTTAAAAATAACCGACATTCACATAAAATAATATTTATAAAAAAAGTTCAAAATAGATAGCGAAATCTCAATCGTTAAGTCCAAAACACCGACAACACCAAGCTATCAACTACCAAAAGAACCCACACATCCATCAAGTATTGTTAGTGCATAAGTTTGTTCTTTCCAACAAAAAGCGGATAACATAAAAAACTAATGCATGGGTGAAGGACTACGATCACCATCAGAAACTAAAGGATCAACATCGTCAACGTTGGCAGTAGTAGGAGGAGGCACTATGGGTGTCACAACTGATGGTTTGTCGACAGGAGTATTTGGATGATGTGATGGTGAAGAAATCACTCCGCGTGCCTTCTCAATAAATAAAGGAAGCAAGCGATCGTCGTTGCAGGAATCAATCGCATCACTAACTCCTCCATATTTTCCGTAGGTGCCATCGAGAAGTCTGAAGGTGTCGATGCCGAAGCATTAAAGGCAAAATTGACGCAAAGATTTGGCCCATAATAATTTTGTGCTTCGAGATCCAAGACCATATATTCTTCTTCCTTGTTCCCCCAAAGAACCTTCGTAATATGCTTCACATTGATCAATATCGACCGAGACCGTGATTTTTCCCGTAATATTTCTTGATATCTTTCCGTAATAATTAGTTAAATTAAAACATCAAGAATACTAACCATTCAATTTTACCAAATAAAAAGAGAAATGAATTCCAAAGATAAAAGAGCAGTATATTTATCCATTTTTCGTTGGGTGTACAAGTAATACAGACTAACAGCACAAGGTTGCATAAATGCAACACTTGTTGCCGTCGCGAGTCGAAATAGGAACGACGAACATCAATTAACCGCACAATTATGCTAAAACAAGCCTTTACGCTCACCGCCGATCGGGCCGAATAACATCCCAAGCCGCATTTCTATTCATTTATATCCAGGATTTCTTTCAAGCTGCTACAAAGGATCATGCTTCATGGTTCACATGCTTCGTGTAAGAAAGAAGTCAAAGCTTGCAAACAGCAAAGTGAGTATTGCATGCAAGAAGCCGGTAGCCATCAATGAGCTCAAGAAAAGAGAGAAGAAATGAAAATTCAATTGGCAAATAAGGAACTTTCTGTGAGGAAAAGGAAGAGACTTCGTAAAATTGACCGAGAAGTATCAAAGTGAAGTTGAGTTCACTCATTTTTCGAACTACCAAGTACCGGAAGAAGGCTTATCAACATGGATAAGTTTCATATTCCCAACCTTAGCCATATTCCCAACCAAGCATCGCTATTGTACGGTTTTTTAATGGGCGTATTAGCTATGCTCATTCCTATTGAAAACTGCAATAACTGGCTAAGTTTGACACATATAGTAATACAAAACTACATAGCATTACAACTACCGAGAGGAACAAGAACACTTACATATCGAAATGTTTGATGACACCGGCTCGTGGTTACCAAAGCAAACAAATGCACGGAAGCAAACCAAGTTCATATAGTGATGTGCCGGGCAATGATTCATAGCATAGAATTTGTTTATTGTTGTGCTTTTATTTTCGAGGTAAAGGTTACTTGTACAAATTCGATTGGTTTCGTTTGATATATAATAATAACCACAAGCAACTTAGTCGCATAGTTGACCGCAACACCGACTATCTAATGATTCATAATGTATGCTTCACATCTTAATATAGGATCCTACATTGCTTTAAACATATCACAACCATCATACAGTACTATGCGTTAAACACTTTTTTAGTTATCATTAACCACACCTTTTTACGAGATGCTTCTAAGTAAAACACCGTCACATAAAGAATGCTAGGTCCATTAATTTAAATTCTCAAATTAGTTTACCACACCTTTACGAGTCATTAGTTTAATTTCGAAATTATAAAATTTTGAACTTACACGGACAATTTCTGCACGCTCATCAACAAAAGATTCTCCATCATGATCATGTATGGACATGCAACGTACCTCACCTGGTGTCTGATCTCGACCCTTTGTAATGTCCCTATGCAAAAGTTACTCATTTTAAAAATTACACCAAGAACAATAGCAAGATAACCAAGAATAGAAAAATCTAAATAATTCAAGAAAGACAATAACATAGTAATCAAGAAATAGGGGCAATTGTTAACTGCCCTTCGTTTGGGGTGGTCTTTAAATTTTGCCCTCATATTTGAAATCTTTAAATTTTTGCCCTTCGCTAAAAACCCATAGGTTCCAGGTTCGAACCCACACGTTAAAAATTTGAAAAAAATTGACAAGGTAGGTTAAAATTTCGCTATGCGCCCAACGGCATACACTTGTGAAGGAATTACCAAAGTTACGGGACCATACTTATGCCTTATGGGCATTTCAGGCATAAGTATATTAGCGGTCCGCATAACTTTTTGATAATTCCTTCACAAAGTTATGTCGGTCCCAAGATAAAAGTTTGCCCATTAAATTTTGCCTTATAAGGCAAACTTTTGTTATACCTTAAGGAAAACTTACGCCTTATGGGGCATACTTTTAGTTATGTTTATACGGGACACACTTTTAGCTAAGGCATTACTAAAAGTTTCCTTGAAAAGTTAAAAAATATATATATATGCTTAAGGGAAAGTTTTCTGCGTACTTTTAGTTGTTCAACTAAAAGTTCACAGTAGGGGGCGTACTTTTAGGTGTTTAAGTAAAAGTTCTGTGGGGAAGTACTTAGTTGTGTTTAGTAAAACATTGGAGTGCGTACTTTTAGTTGTGTTTAAGGCAAGTCCGCCGAATATATATATATATATATATATATATATATATATATATATTTAAGTAAAATCGCCTTTTGTTACACAAGCAAACCTACAATTTATAGTTTCTATTATGAGAGGCATAAATGCACTCCAGGCTTGAACCGGTATGGGCGTACGTAAAGTTTGAACTTGGTTTATAGGATCTCGCCCACCTATGGAACTCCTACCACCTTGTCGAGGACTACCTCGACCTTGACGTAAGGAAATTAAGCAAACTTATCGATAAAGAGGTTTTTATACAAGGCATTTGCCAGTAAGTCTACAAATATGACTAATCATGATTTACAAAATCTGAAGTAGCCGATTTACAAAATCTACTTTGTTACACAAGCAAACCTACAATTTATAGTTTCTATTGCGCATAAAATGCATCCGATGCTTGAACCGTGGCGTACGTAAAGTTTGAACTTGGTTTATAGGATCTTCGGCCCACCTATGGAACTCCTACCACCTTGTCGAGGACTAACGCCATGGCGGGAATGGGAATGGTAGGCATGTTTGCACGACCCGAAAGAGAATCACACCTTAACGAGGACTTTCCTACACGACCTCCGCTACCTCGACCCTCTCGCCGAGCCATATCTACAAAAAAAATGTGGACATGGTTAAATCCAAAGCGATCGTCAAAATATCCAAAGCCGGATGTCACAAACAAGGACAGCTTTCAGGGGCATGCTTTGGGTGTTTTGCAAAATTTAAACAACGAATAAGGATGTTTCAAACGGTACCATGACGAAACAAATATCCTTAAATAATCCCATTACCATGATGCTACCCACTCAAACAAGTCACTTGCATTGAGATCAATCTTCAACATACAGACAAACACACACGCACCGTATATACCTATTATGCACACATTCAAAAACGAAGAAAGAAAATTTTTAAATAGCCAAATAACAACACTAAGTTGCGGTTTTAAATCACAATCTATGAGATCAACTTCCGTGGTGCAGTATACGCTTACGAGAAAGCCTAATTTCTTAACAACTTCAACAAAGACAAAGAATATAGATCCAAAGAACTAACAAACCGTAAAGCAAAAACTAACACCATTACAAGCATCAAAGAAAATTGTCGCAAACTTGAGCACCATCGCTTTCGGGCTAGTGACATTAAATTCCACCGATTCTACTCATATAGGACATGATGTGGTACCGGTTATTCAAAGTGAGAGATTTGGCACAAAGACCGCATCGTTTTTGGAAGCAGGATCAAGGGTATTATTGAAAACTTGTGCAGCGTGTTTGCGTGCAGTTTCTATTTGGTTGCGAGCTAATTTTTTGGTTGAATGGCCTCGTGGTACATGGAAACATAAGCATACCCGTAGTCTTGTTTGCTGCCGGTGTTGCCTCAAAGATGCCTCAACAATCGGACAGATGTGATGCAAAAATGGTAAAGATCATCACTTCTAACATTAAGCAAGGTTTCAAGCTTTTCAATGTGTGTCGAGAACCGGCTTCGGTTCTCTACAAACCTAGAAATACCAGAAAACAAAGACAAGCTCACAAGAGTAAGCCGCAAGAGGGAGATGGCAGACAACAGTCCGCCCTCCCATAACTTCCTTAAGGAAAAACTAAAAGTTTGGGAGGGGGCATAATTTAGTTTTGCCTTGGGGCAAAACTTTTCCTTAATGAATTATGCCTTGATGCAAGGGCATTTTTAATTAAGGCATAACCAAAAGTATGCCTTAACTAAAAGTTTAAAAAAAAAAAAAAAAAAAAAAAGTCTCAAGGCAAAGTCGCCCCTCCCAAGATAACTTCCTTAAGGAAAAACTAAAGTTACGCCGAGGGGGGCATAACTTTTCCTCAAGGTATAATTTAGTTTTTTTTTATGGGGCAAAAATTTTTCCTTAAGAACTATGCCTTATGGGCATACTTTTAATTAAGGCATAACCAAAAGTATGCCTTAACTAAAAGTGTGCCTTTAAAAGTTTTAAAAAAATAAAAATGTCTCAAGGCAAAGTTCCATTTCCTCCGCATAACTTCCTTAAGGAAAAACTAAAGTTATGCCGAGGGGCATAACTTTGCAAAGAACAATACTAATCGACATCGAATTCATGGAGAAATTCACCGGAAAGTTGTGGCTTAACCCGATTAACATGATTTGGTGCATGTCGCATCCGATTTGTTATTTGATCGTCGGTGTGATGGCAAGAGATTGCAGGATTCCTTGGCATAACTCATGAAACTTAATTATGAAACAAGAGATTAAGTTTGACTCAAAAGAACAAATCACAAGAACAAAATTTCTTCACTCGGTGTGAATCAGAATCGGGAGAAAAAAAAAAAAAGGGAGGCCGTAATAAATGTAAAGAATCGCAAGGAATCAACGGAGCCGGGAGATACAACTTGCCGCATATCCTTAGCCGCATACTAAGAGACCATGAAGAGTATCATTGCTCTAATGCAACTATAAGAATCGCATTTATGGAGAGATGCAATGTCGTTGCTACAGGATTTGGTTTGGGACTATGTTTATGCAAAAGTTAAGGCCGATGTTTGGTGGCCGGATCGAAAGAATACATTATCATCATGTTCAAATCCTTTTGGAGGAGAACATGGTGATATATTTTTTCACTAACATTTTTTCTTTTTGCAGGCTAAGGTCTCGTATGGACATTCAATTTCTTCTAGAAGTAGGAAATGATGTGGTACAAAGGTGGAGCGCTCTCTTTCCATTGATCCTACATCTATAGGAAGGGATATGGGAAGTGATGTTATGATAGCACGAGTGGGAAACAAAGACCGCAAAGCGGATGTCTTTCAACAAATAAGTCATAGGGGCACAAATTGTTAACTCAAAGGCAAGCTTTGAAACGAACAAATGTCACAATCTCAAAGGCTACGATTAGCAAATCTCTTGAAGAACTGCAGTCCTGGTTTACTAATCTTGTTAAGCAAGTTTAAGACTAGTAGCAGCAGATGCAGATTTTCTACTACAGGTCACATCGCAATTTGATACATTGATGAGAATCTAGATCACATTCTGACTTCCAAGAAGATATTAACACCACAATGTAATCATGACAACGTAATCACATGGTATGACACACATGATGAGTTAACATCAGTTTAAATTTCAAAATGTAGAATACATGACAACACAAGCAAAGAGTTTTCATCAAATTCAATTTTGGCCATACTTGCTCATCAATTGTAGAGAAAAAAATGTAGCGCTTCTTTGTCATCAACAACCGCTATTTATCATTTTATACAAATCAATAGTCAAGTTAACAAAGAGAGAGAGAGAGATAAATAAACTTAAGTGAGAAGAACTTCAATACAAAACAATACCTCAACAACAACAACTAAAATGCAGTAACCTTCAATGCAGTAGCACGTCAATGAATTCTCGACCAAACTCGTCCACTACGTATCCGTAATATAAATAACATCGTGAGGATTCTATCAAATGTTGTGACATTTTTTATACGGACATCTAACCTTGTTACCGCTCATGTAATTTCGTTGAGAAAGTGCAAATTGGATAAAATTATCTACACCGGTTACAAAGCTAGAATTTATACCCTCGGCCATCCAACCTATTGTACATCCAATCACGCTCTAGATTATTCATGTTCCTATTAATGTTGACATAAACAGCAATCAAATTAATGTTCGTCTTCATATCATTAATACAACCGAATGACCTCTAAATGGAAGAACAAGCCGAAATAACTTAGTGAAACGGACCATATCATTCACCTTTTAGTTAAAAAAAAAATGACAAATCGAAATTAACAAAACTCAACCTCGAAACAAAAAATCGAGTAAGAAACCCGGTTAGCTCACTAACACCGATTTCAAATCACGTATTATATAAAGAATGTTGAGTTCTTCAAGCTTTTCTCGACATGCAATAAATTAAAACAAACTTTAACCACCAAATAATATTATCCTACAAGATTTAGCACAAACAAAGGTCGAATTTCCATTTTCATCGATTTTCGCCCAAATAGAGATTCCCAATACTTAACCTCCAAATAAATTATAAACCCAACAAGTTTTCAACACACCCAACTTCGATTTTAGCCAAAAAAAAACACTTAAAACACTCGTCATTTAGATAATAAGCAAGAAAACACGTATATCTTAATTTCGTTTTAGATTTAATGTCGTAAAACACAAAGAAGGAGGTAAAGAAGAAAGAAACCGCCCATAACACATACAAAAATCAAAACATACCTTTCCTTTAGATAAAAATTGCAAGTAGAAGAAGAGAAAAACACAATGTAAACCCTAGATTCACATTATTTTGATCTATGTTGTGCTCTCTCTCTCTATGTTACCAATTTACGCCTATCTCTCTATCCGTGTTGGCTACCGTGTTGGAAATGAAAGAATGCGTAACCTAGCTAGGAGATATCTTTTGTTTTTTACATTTAACGATTTAATAGCGACGAATTTTACAATCCGTCGCTAAATAATACATTGATTTCTTTTTAATAGTTAATATTGCGACAAAATTTTCCGTTGCCGCAAATATATATTTTTTCTAGAAAAATTAAAGGCCTAGCGACGGATATTTCGTTATCGAATCCGTCGCTAATTAAAAATAAAATTTGTCGCGCCTCTTCCGTTGCTAAATGTAGTAAATTTAAGGCGCCAAAAATTCGCGCTAATTATTAGTAACGAAACTCATTTTTCGTTGCTAATCCGTCGCTATATAATGAGATAAAATTTTAGTTTTTTTTTGCGACAAAATGAGGTATCCGTAGCTAATCCGTCGTTAATTAGCGACGAATATGGTCTCGTCGCTAATATTCCGTCACTAAACGCTGATTTTTTAGTAGTGTGACATGTTTGTCAAAGCAAGTAGTTGTTGGGCACATAATTGGGTGTAATCTCTAGGGGTAATTACACTCTTCACCCCCTCAAGAGGGGGGAGGGAGGGGGGGGGGCATGGGGGTGGAAGTGGGTTTGAGAATTGACTGTAATTACACCTTGTAATTACAGGGCTACTTTTTAATTTATTTTTATTTTTATTTTAATTTGTTTTCTTTTTTATTTCTATTTCTTTTACACATTTCAAATTATTTTTATTTTAAAAAATATTTTTATATATTATACTATTCATTTTATCACATAAAAGTAACTGAAGTTTACTCAGTATATTAGTAAAGTCACAGTTATTTTTTGTCACATTATAATAATTGAATCTTATCCATTATAATAGTAAAGTCACAGAGCTTCACCCGCTATAACAGTAAAATCACTTTGATTGATAAGTTTTATCGTTATATTGGATTAAGTGTACTATAGTATTATAGGGATAAAATTAAGTTGTTTTAATTTGACAAAAATAGATTGTGATTTGTGATAACTACTATAGTGGTTAAAATTGAGCAACTTTATCGTTATCTTCAGCAAAGTTAATTACTTTAATATAATAAAAAAAAATATTGTCACAATTTTATTGTTATAGTATAATGAATAAGGTTCTGTGACCATATGTGAATTAAAACTCACTTGCTAAAATTGTTTGTGAAGTTGAAAATTTATGACTAACAACTGTTATTTTACTTTAAATACATTTGTAATTCTCACTATTAAACAAAGAGGAAATGGCCTTTTATGGGCACTTACAATTTGAATAGAAGAAACTGATATTTTCAGATTTCTTATATGTTATTCTTAGATCTTTTAGATGTAAAAATAAAGATCTCTTATAAAAAAGACATAAAATAAAAAATGAATTTGTAAAGAACAACAAAATCAATTACCCATATTCCAAATACTAAAATTTTGTACTGTTACTGCAAATACGAAAAGTTAATTTAAAATAACAAACAATATTTGATGCCATATCCAAATACTTTCAATTAATTTTTCCGTTGATGGCCTTTAGATGCTGTCACAGTGCTGGACCAAAATATAAAGACAATGACGCGCCACCGTAGATATCGTTAATAACCGATCAGTCATAAATTCATAATCAAGTCCACTGTGACTGTTTCTTATTTTTAATCGAATTACTATATCATAAATTCATTCTTCACACTGCTAAGTGCTAATAATGCATCAATATACCATTAACAACAGCTGTGGCACGTGTTTTCTTTATTTGTATAAATAAATTGTAATATATCCTTGGATTTTCCATCAAACCCAACTTGCCATTTTTTCTCTCACACAACTCTTCTTCTTAGCTCCATTTTCTCTTCATGAAGCCACTGAATAGTGTGAGTGAGTTCTATTCCTAAGTGGGGTTTGGTTTTCTTGTCCCTAAGTTTGCTTTTTTATGCGTGTTTCCAAAACAGTCGGTTTTTTTTTTTTTTTTACCGTATAAAAGACTAAAAAAAGAAAAACTTTTGTGTTCTCTTCTTATATTTTGATGTAATTAACGTTTGTATTCTTGTCAACATTAATTGGCGCTTCTAGAAAGTTCTTAAGAAAGGAGAATTCATTTATGTCCTCCTCAATATTTTTCGTTTTCTTGATCTGGGGTTGTTGATTCAAGAAAGCGAAGTTGTCTTTGTTCTTTTACATTGTGTCTTTTTTTTTTTGTCCGACCAAATTGTTGTAATGGGATCCTCTGCAATGTCGATTGACGAGGTTGTCGAAGAGCTAATGAGACTTAACAAATCTTTACCAACAAGGCCAGGCATTGATGAAGTTGAAGCAGCAAAAGTTTTAATAATGAACGTGGAAAAGGAGGAACAAATGAGGCTCGAAACAATTGCTAGGCAAAACAAACGAAAAGATGTTCCAGAAGAGCTATTAAAAATATTGCAAGAGATGCAGAGGAATTTAGTTGATTTTCAAAGTAAAGAACAGAAAAGAGAAGCAATAAAACTGTTAGATCTTGAAAATGTTCATTACCTTTCCGATGAATTGATTCAAAGAGCTTCGGAATGCTTGTCATCATCGAAGTCGAATCCTCAAGCTAATAATACATCTTCAGCTTCTTCAAGGAATTCGAGTAGTTTGTCTTTGGCAAATTCGTCTTCTTCCTTCTCCGCTAGCAGTTTCAATTCTCCGGCAACTACAACGACTACTACGATGTCTTCGTCGAGCTTTTATAGTGAGAAAGAACCTGTTAAAGTGCCTGAACTTGTTACAAGAGACGATAGTTACGTGAAGAAGGCGAAATCCACGTTTCAAATGGATGGAATTAGCGTTGGACTTCGATCTGGGAACGCTTCTTTAGCGCCCCAGATTGTCGATTCCACTTTGAAAACTAGTACTGGTAAGTTTAATCTATTTCCTCCACCATATACTGCTTCTAACCAATGTGGTTTTTATAGTCTGTTGGGAATGTGTATTAAATTTTAGCTTAATTGAGGAACTTTTGTTGCCTAGAATAGAGTTATTTCTCAGATGGTTACTCAACTAATAGTTATTATCCCAGAAAGTCACTTTCTTTGTTGAAGGAAATTGGAATAAAAAAGAAATGTGATTTTCTGAGATAATAACTATTAGTTGAGTGACTATCTGGGAAATCAATCCCTAGAATATGAAAATTTTATTTTTTCTTTGTTCTGTTGATTCGACATTCTTAGTTTGATGGAGAAGCCCTTTATCTGTAGGTCAAGTTGGTGAAAAATTGAGCTTGATTAAGCTTGCTAGTTTGATAGAAGTATCAGCCAAAAAAGGAACCCAGGAGCTAATTCTTCGAAGAAAATTATCAGAGCAATTAGAATGGATTCCAGATTCTCTTGGGAAGTTATCAAATTTGGTAACTTTGGATTTGTCTGAGAATCGAATTGCTGTGCTGCTAACTACCATAGGGGGACTTTCATCATTGCAAAAGCTAGATTTACATGGAAATAGAATTGTTGAACTTCCTGATTCAATAGGAGATCTGCTTAACTTGGTCTATCTTGATCTAAATGGAAATAACCTGAAGACATTGCCTTCGACTTTAGTGAGGTTAACTCGCCTTGAGGAAGTCGATTTAAGCTCTAACATGCTATCTGTGCTCCCCGAGACAGTGGGATCCCTTGTCAGTCTCAGAAAACTGATCGTCGAGACTAATGACCTAGAGGAACTTCCTCACTCTATTGGTCAATGTAATTCACTCAAAGAGCTTCGTGCTGACTATAACCATCTTAAAGCCCTTCCTGAAGCCTTGGGACGAATGGGTTCTTTGGAGATTCTATCCGTGCGGTACAATAACATAAGGCAATTGCCTACAACTATGGCATCCTTAACAAGTTTGAAAGAGCTCAATGTTAGTTTCAATGAACTTGAGTCGATGCCTGAGAGCTTGTGCTTTGCCACCACACTCGTAAAGCTCAACATTAGCAACAATTTTGCGGACCTCCAATCACTCCCTAGGTCCATAGGAAACCTCGAGATGCTTGAGGAGCTAGATATGAGTAACAACCAGATACGAATTCTTCCAGATTCGTTTAGGATGCTTTCACATTTGCGTGCACTAAAGACAGAAGGAAATCCTCTTGAAGTGCCACCAGGAAACGTTGTTGAGATGGGAGCGCAGGTATGTTTGAATCTTATTTTATACTATTATTAATTTTTACTATTGTTCTATTGAACTAATTATTTCACTAATGTTTGTTTTGGTCATCAGGCTGTTGTGCAGCATATGGCTGATCTTGTTGACAAGAGGGATGCGAAGCCACAGCCAGTTAAGCAGAAGAAATCATGGGCTCAGATATGCTTCTTTTCAAGATCTAACAAACGTAAGCGCAATGGTATGGACTATGTCCAAGCATGACCTACTGCTGCTTCAATACAAGCCTTTTGACCTTACTTTTATATGGTAAGTTACTTCTCCTTACAACTATCTGTTAATAATACCTCTGCTTCCAAATAACTATTTGCCGTGTTAGCAAACTGCATTCATCATAAAATATTTGACATTTTAGAAAACAAGAAGTCATTAATTTATCAGTTCTACTGTTATTGTTGCAACTAGTGTGGTGTTAATTAGGTGGGACGTTTATGCAGAGGTTAAGGGTAATTTAGACCAATACTCTTACGATTAAACATTTTAAAAAACAGGATGGGGTATTCAGTAACCAGCTGGTGGATTGGTGTCTGAGATCCAGTATTCATGGCACTGATCCAGTAGACTGCTTGGATAGTTCTTAGCTCTTACACATAGATACACATTTTTTTATCCATTGATTATTCTCAGTTCATGTCCTTTGTTTTGGTCAGTTAATAAATGTAGATGGTGCACGAGACATGTTGCTGCATTAATTAGAATAATATAATGTTGGGTTGTGACTTGTAAGGGTGACGCCTCACATGCTTTTGTTATCCCTCGTACAGTGAAATTCAGTTGGAAGAGAGCTGCCATTCTTCTTTGAATTCCACCATTGCCAACAAAAATCATCAGCGTCTTTGGTTAGACATGGCTCTGATCCTTAATTCCCACATGTTTCATTTTCTATTTTTTTTTCCCTTTAGTTTCATTTCCTGTAATTCTTTCATCTTATGTTGTATTTTCCTATAATTTTACTTTTATGTTCCAAGATCAGTTGTAAAAATCGATCTCACGCGGCAATGAAGAGGGATAAATAGCAGTTGTTTTTCGACTTCCCTCAATGTTAATGAATTATTATGAGTTCACTTCTGATTGAAACTGTTGTTATTATCATCGGAAAAGGCTCAAATATGACATCGAACTATCGAAAATGACTCATTTATGCCACTTGTCAATAGTTTGGCTCATTTAAGCCATCGTCGTTACCAAAATGGCTCATCTATGCCATTTTTCCATTTATGTGTCAGATTTTTTTATTAATTTCGGATTAAAATTGGGCTGGTTTAATTAAGCAACGTGGACCTCTAATTGGAGGCCGCGTGTCATATTAGGTATTGTAAAACCGACGTTAATGAAAAATGACATGAATGAGCCATTTTGATAACGGCGATGGCATGAATGAGCCATTTTATAACGGCGATGGCATAAATGGTACCAAACTATTGACGAGTGGCATAATGAATTATTATGAGTTGACTTCTGATTGAAACTGTTGTTATTATCATTATTATACTGCTTATTCTATTTCAATTTGTTTGTATTGCTTTCTTTTTTAGTCCATTTAGGAAGAATGCCTCTTTTCTTTTTTAGTTACTCTTTAATACAACTTTTTACATCACATGTTTAAGATCATAAGATTAAGAAAGCTGCTAAACTACCACACCAATTTGGGCCAAATTTGACCACACTTATGAAAAGACCTTCATAACCTTTACATGTACAATTTTAAATTAAAATCAATTTTTGGAGGGAAGGATAGGAATGACATTAACTAAGTATAAATCATTAAATTTGTCTTAGATACCCGTGTAAATTTACTATGCTACCCTCATTTGGGCCATTGTGGCCAAAAGACCTTTCCGTAAGATTAAAGGGTATTTTGTTACATTCTACATATCTTTTAAGACCACAAAAGATTTAAGAGTCTTCTTTATTTTTTTAAACTCCGTGTGAAATCAAAACCATACAAACAAATTGAAACAGATAGAGTATTATTTATCATTCTGTTTCAGACTAATTAACTGTCGTTATCTTGGGTTTGGAATCTCACAATATTTGGAAGATGAATGTTGACTAGGGTCAATGTAAGGTGGCTCAATATTTATGCCAATTGCCAAACAAAATTGAGTCTTCATGGAAACCGAGTGACTTCATCTTGAAGTAAAAGATCAAACCAGCGAATCAGGATGAATTTTCTAATATTAAATCCTAAATTATTGTTCGTGTGGCCCTCAAGATTACTGAACGTTCAAAAAAGGCTGGCAATTTTTGTTCTTTTGGCCTTCATATGTGGTGATGTGAAACATCCTTTGTTAGGCACATGTCATTATATTGGTTATAACTTACAATAATGCTTAAAGAAAGAAATTAAACTAATCCAATAATGACAGCTTTTTACCATTACTGACTTTTTCAGAGGGACATATAAAGCAACGAAACGAACAAGAGAGCATGGGACCAAATACCTTTAACCAAAAAAGCAGCGAGTTTTTTTTTTGGGGGTTTTTTTTGGTGGTGGTGTGGGGGGGTGGGGGCGAGGGGAGGGCGGACACAATATCCTAGTAAATTCAGATTAGGAATTTATAGTCTAATGGTATTAGAAAACTTCCTCACATAACAAATGCCGATTCGATTCTCATTAGTCCCTTTCTTCTCCCTAATCCTCCCATAACAATAAAGACAAAATGTGATGAACATAAAGTTAGTACTATGAATTCGATATGTAACACTCTCCATAAATCCCATATTAACAGACTATGAATTCGATATGTAACACTCTCCATAAAATAACAAGCCTTATAGCTTAAGGCGCGTTTTGAAGTCGGGGATAGTTTGTTTGAAATGAACAATGCCGACAGTGGGATTGAATAATTATTAACGTGGATGTCTGCTACTACAACTTTTGTACAATCATTATTCTTGCGAGTTGGGCTGCTAAGATACCATTAAATGATTACAAAACTTCGACATGACTAATAAGTACTCCCTCCGTTCACTTTTATTTGTCCATTTTGGATTTTTATCTTTGTTTAAGGAATAATAAATGGAGTACATAATTTACCAATGTATCCATATTAATTGATGCATGTTTTTATTGGATTTGAAAAATGATTTGAAGTGAGTAATTAATACTGATAGGTAAAAACAAAAAAATAAATTGTCTTATAACTTGCTGTCTTTAAAGTGACAGAAAAGCGAAACTATTTTTAAAAATACTGAATAAGTAAAAGTGAACGGAGGAAGTAATATATTTCTACATAGGCATTATATTTTTGTGTAAAGATCGATATAGAAAGAATTATTAGATTACCAAACGCCTTACCAACTTTTGTCTCAGTGTGAAGTACACTGTCGAGGTGGATCCCAACTCTGAATATGTGTAATATACTAGCTAAGGCAAAAAGCAATTTAAAGGAATCAGGCTAGTCGTTGTTATCGTAACACAAACTAAAACAAGAATGCAATCTTCCATAGACTTGTTTGTTCTACATACATTATAAGAAAGGTAAATTTCATTACAAAGACAATTGTTTTCAATGAGGGGACCACAAGGAACTATCTGAGGAGCATTCTTATCTGGGCAAGGCTCAAGCTGAAGCAGGCAACTTGCTGGAGCAAGTGGCGTGATCTATAGAAAGACATATCTATTTATTTTGGTTCAATAAGATAATATATACTACATATAAAGTTGCATCAGTATAAAATGGAGTGAGCGATTGATATAGTCACTCGGTGATATATATATAATAATATATAAGTATTATTTACTAATAATATTTAAAGAAATAAATCTGAAGGACTTCTAATTTGAATATTAGATGTGCCGTTTTCTTTCTGTTGGGTTAATCAACAATTGTGTTGATTCAAGTTTGAAACTAATCGTTGCTTTTCTTTTAAAAAATGAATGAAGCATCTGTTGAGTTCCTAAAAAAAGTTGTGCCTATAAAAACCATTTTTGACAGAAGCCAATAGAGTTACTAGAAAAAAACATCTTTGTGCTTCATTTCCAACTTAACATATTCTGCCATCTCTTCCTAATTTTCTTCCTCTAAATCCTCTGTTCTTTGGATTGAGTTATTGTGGTGGAAGAAATTAAAGAGTACAACTTTGATTTCTAGAATAAGCATGTATCATGGGATGGACTTTCCTGCTAAGATTCACTGACAAGTGTGGAAGAAATTCTTATCCTAAAGATAGTTTTGGAAGCGCGCACTTTTTATGCCTGTGTTTTTCATTGATTTCTCTTTAATAATTTATCTCTTTCATTTGTTTATTAAATTTGTCTTGCACAAAGTTACTCCATTGTATTTATTTTGAATATTCTACAATAATTTTTGGATAGTAAATTTCCTGTTTAATGAAGCTTTTTTTTTTTTTTTTTTTTGTTGTGCAAGAAATATACAAGATATGATGAGTTGAAGAATTCGAAATTATAAAGAGAGAAGATAATGGCAAAGGATGAAAACATGCCACAAACTGATGGCTTGATGATGATGACTAAAATGGTTATGAACTTTGGAGCCGATAATTTTTATTTTCCAGAAATAATGTCGTTATCAGAGAAATGCACATTGAAATTGTCGGACTGTTAGGGTTTTGCCCTGATTTTCTTACCATATTTGGGTTTTGCTTTTACTTTCAGGAAAATATAATTTTCCATTTTTTTGAAAATCAGCACTTTCTTGGAGGAAAAGGTTTTGGACCTCTATAAATTGAAGAATCCTTCTCATACAATACAATAGCATACACAATGTAGTCCTTTAGAGAGTTTTGTTTAGGGGAGATTTTTCTCCCAATAGTTTTTATGCTTTTATATTAGTTTTCATATGTTAATCAATTGATCAAATCATATCATTAGAATATTATGCCTCTTTTAGTATGTTTTTCTTTGTCATCTGATTTATCGTGTTCAAGGTTTTGCAATTATTAGTTTTCGCATGATGCCCTGATTATTTAGATCCCAACAAGTGGTATCAGAGCCAATGGTAGAGCCAAGTGGTATCCGAGCCGATGGTTCAACGGGGTAGAAGACAGGTTCAAGGCCGATTCAAATCAAGCTGCAACTAATTTCACGATAATGAAGATTTTGTCTGAAGTATTACATGTGGAGACGAAGTTTCAACCATATTTTCAACATTCCTGCTGCTGCATCTTTAAAAATAAAAATAAAATATTTTTTAAATCATTTTTAACCAATAATGTTTTTAACATATTTTTAACCATAGCAAGCAACAGTGATGAAGGTTATATGAAGAAGACGAATCAAGTTTTGTCAAGAAAATCCGTTAGCCAAAAGGGGAGATTTGTTAGGGTTTTGCCCTGATTTTCTTACCATATTTGAGTTTTACTTTTCCCTGAAAGAAAAATATAATTTTCTTCCATATTTGGCTAGTCCTTTTCTTGGAGGAAAAGGTTTTGGACCTCTATAAATTGAAGTATCCTTGTCATACAACACAATAACATACACAATGTGGTCTTTTAGAGAGTTTTGTTTAGGGGAGATTTTTCTCCCAATAGTTTTTATGCTTTTATATTAGTTTTCATATGTAAATCAATTGATCAAATCATATCATTAGAATATTATGCCTCTTTTAGCATGTTTTTCTTTGTCATCCGATTTATCGTGTTCATGGTTTTGCAATTATTAGTTTCCGCATGACGCCCTGATTATTTAAATCCCAACACGGACATGTGCTGCTTCAAAGATCAATGTATATAAGTGACTAGATCTCATTTTGTGTGCACCTTTTACGGTGGTCATGCCAGTGAAGAAAGATCACTTTCCTTTGTTATATTTTATTTGATCTTTTCTTATTAGTTTCATGTTGATTTACACTTGCCAAATTTTGCAATGACTAACTTGCCATGATCCATATCTTTTGGCAGCAGAAACTTTTTTAAAAGTAAGATTTCATCTTCTTTTGATTTTTACTAAACGATGCAGATGTCACTAAGGTTGGAGTTTGACACACACAGAGATCAGTTTAAAGCAACAGATCAAGAAGAAAGCGAAAAAATGTTACTTTGCAGAGAAAATAGTTACTTTGCAAAGAAAAGAAAGTTACTCTGTAAATTGGGTTCTATTTTCTTTACTAATTTTCTTAATTATCTATCCTTCGTGATTTATGAAATCAACATATATTGTCACAACCCAAATTCCAATGCCGTGAAGGCACCTACCTCCACCCAGTAGGCGAACCATCCACAACCAATTAAGCTAATTTTAACAAGTATATTATGAGGAAAGAAATAAATAAAGTCATTTAAGAGTCATAAACTAAGTCTCATGATCATAAATATGTGAAATA
>NW_026714359.1:0-35212 GCF_029784015.1 Lycium ferocissimum
TTTTAAAATGAAAGAAGAACTCAAGATTTGGGATTTTTTCAAAAATGAGGGGAGGTTAATGGAATATTATACGGCCCTATAATATGACCATTTTTATCAGGGCCCGAACGAATGTCGATCGGGGGTCCGGTAAACCAGTTATAGGGTCGTATAAAATTTTTGGGCCTTAACGGGTTCGTAAAATTTGATGGGGGAACGTCCGCGTCTTTAGAAATAGTCATAACTCTTTGCACGGATGTCCGTTTATTGCCCAATATACCGTGGAAAGGTATTTCAAAGGGCTACAACTTTCATTCAGGAAGTTTTCCCAAATTCCTAATTAATAAAGGAGTTATAGTCATTGGAAGTAAGACCTTCTAAAAACTCACTTGCAAATATGCCCCGTAGGGTGGCTTCCAACTTTGCTTTGCCCAAAGACATTTCTTATGACTTGATTAGTTTTCAAAACACTTCCTATAACCATCATATTGGTTCCATTATGTTATCATCTTATGAGTTAAACCTTCGCCTGAAGCTACGAGGTGTTACAAAGATTGCATGCCTTATTTAGACTTGTACTAGGGTTAGGACTCCTCTACTATATAAAGAGAAAGTCCCCCTTTAGTTTTGACAGTTTTTCTTCATACGCACGCAAGTACAAAAGCAATACAATTGTTAGAAAAGTGTTCATTTATCTTTCTAAGTGTTTCACTGTTGTTCATTGTCCATTACCCTGCCATTGTGGTTCGATCTCGGTTCCCCGGACACCGGCCGCTGCGTTGTCCTTTGTAGTCGGATCTTTACAATTGTGTTTACTTCATTATTTATCACATAATAACTCACAAACATTAAATGAAACCGCATATCCTTAGCACGCGAATACAAAATTCAATTGTTATCCATTTTTTAGAGTAAACGAGTTTAGCTCCCCGCCTGGGGCACTTGCATAATAGTGGTGGTTTAATACGAGTTCTGATAACACTCAATATTTTTACGATTGTTCTTTGAAGTTTGATTTCAGGTCTACCGATATATGGAGACTCTCACTCTATCAATTTGAATCAAGCCACCACGAGAGAAAACGACAATGGGATACCCAAACAACAACGCGCCCAGGTCGGATCCACGACCAGATCGGGTCATCAATAGGTGACGCGCTAATAGATGGGGATAATGGAACCACGGCTGCCAACGGCTCGAAACCGATTGGACATGGCTATGGCCCCGATTGCAAGCCCGACGGTGGTTATAGCATAGCTGCCAAATTCAAAAATCAGCACCAGGATCTTTGCTTTCTGTACGAACAAGCGAGGAAACCGAAGAAAGGCACATTCTTTGGGAACAACGAGAACAATCTTGGACAAAATATCGAGCTTATAAGAATGCTCGAAGAACTAACGAAACGAGTAGAATTCGGGGAAAAGAAGATAGAGGCGGACGACAAGAAGGTGGAAAACGCAACGCGGTGGACCAAATCCCAAAGGGTTCCACGTACGGATATCTGAATTATAACGGGCCGGACCCAAACGAGCATGTATTTGCATACACGTGTGCTATTAAAGACGACGACCTCGCCCAAGACGGACAGAGGGAGTCGATCTACTTAAGAAGATCGGAGAAACCTTGTCCAATGGAGCAATGATATGGTATCACAACTTATGACATTTGATTGACTTGTTCGCTATGCTTGCACATGCTTTTTAAAGCTAAATGCCGAGCCATTAAGATTAAAACCCAAAAAAAATCGTCTTGTTCAATATTAAGCAATGAAGATGATGAAACCCTCCCAGTGAGTTTGTGGCCCGATTTCAAATGGAGCGTATGAACACATGGGTTATAGATGATTGGGCGTTCGACTTTTACCGAGCTGACCCGAAAACTCGATCACGTCTTTGGGTTAAGCAAAATCTGATGGAATACCGTATTCGCTTGGGCGATGTGCTGTTGGTGCCGAATGAAAGATCGTGGTCGAGGATGATAAGATTTGAGCGTATCGAGATCGTGGCATCCCGATAAAAGGGCCAATGATAGATCCGGAAGAACAACGGATGAGAGGCAAGGAGACCGTCATATGACAGATATCAACCTTATCCACCTGATCGAAGGGGTAATATGCGCAACGGCGAATCACACAAAAATGATAGGAGGAATGATAGAAATAATTGAGGCTCGAGTAATTGGGAACTGATGAACAGGAATGGTATCGACAGATCCTCGGGAAATAAAGAAGCCTTGAGATTGTTCAAGTATAATTTTTGTGTCGATGTAGCGACCATAGCAGCAGCCATCATCCGCAATAGAGAAACAAGGTATCCAAGGGTAATTCAATCTGATACCGAAAAATAGGATTAGAGCACAGGTTGCAAGTACCATCACACCCACGGTCATCGGGCAAGAAGATTGTCGATAGTTAAGAGAGGAGGTCGCTACTTTATTTAATTTGGGTCACCCGAAATTCCTAAGTGAACGAGCCAAAAACTCATTTTCAGAACGTGGATGCCAAAGAAGATAACGGGGAAGAGCCTCGCCGGGTGATCCACGTGATTAAGGGGGAGCGGACAATCCCCGAGCGGAAGTAATAAAATGCACCAAAGTTTTCATAAGAGAGAAAAGCGTGTCAGGAGTTATGACCCCAGATGGTCCCGTCTCGTTCGATGATGAGGATATAGAGAGCATCGTTCAACCTGATGATGTAACAGTAATGTCTATCTGTTGGTAATAAATTTGAATTAAACGTGTGCTAATTAATCCGGTAGCTCGGCTAATATCATCCGATGGAGGTCTTCAAATTTGGGACCTCTTTAGACCCCGGTCATACCGGCGTCTGGGGTCTTCAATGGATTCAACGCAGCTGCGAAACGACGAAGGGTGAGATCACCTTACCGATAAAAACAATTGGAACTACGCAGCATCCCAGATTTTATGTGATAGAGAGAGACATGGGATACAATGCATTGTTTGGAAAACCATGGATTCACAACATGAGCCGGTTCACTTGACTGCGCACTAGCGTTGAGTTTCTAACCGGAGAAGGGATCAAAACCATTCACGGTAAGCAGCAAGCCCCAAAGAAAATGTTCGCGGTCAAAGAAGCGGTTACGATGGCCAAGGCTCCAATATTGAAGGACAGAGAGTTGAAAAAAGAAGAAGAAACCAATAGGAATCACAGGCTCCGATCCTGGTGTTCTCGGAAGATTGGGATCGGAACACACCAGATGAAGAGATCAACGTTGGAGTCTTGAGGTCCTTTATAGTACCCGATGATTCAGATGCCACTAAGTCCACAGTCAAAGAACTTGAGCAAGTCATACTGTTCGTTCATCTACCGGACAGGAAGATATATCTGGGCATGGGGTTAACCCCCGAGCTTAGGAAAAAATTTATTGAGTTTATTAAAAATAACTCCAACTTTTTTTCTTGGTCCAATTAGACATGACAGGTATCCCACCGGGACACAACGTACAGGAGTATGGACCCAGTTTTCCTCGATTAAACAAAAAGAGAGGCGCGGCCAGGGTCGAAGCATGCGTTCGTCGAAGACGAGGTATCTAAACTCCTTAAAAATAGGATCCCATTCGGAGGTTAAATGCAGGTGGTTCGCCTATGTCGTAGTAGTACCAAAAAGGAAAAAAATTTAAAATGTGCATAGACTACAAAGATTTAAATAAGGCATGCCCGAAGGATTCATTTCCTTGCCCAGCATTGATCGCATGATCGACGCTATGGCGGGCCACGAGACACTGAGTTTTCTCGATGCCTACTCTGGGTACAATCAAATACAGATGGACCTGGAGGACCAAGAAAAATCCTCTTTTGTTACCAGGTTTGGCACATATTGCTATAATGTAATGCCCTTCGGCCTAAAAAATGTTAGTGCCACCTATTAGCGACTAGTCAACCGCATGTTCGAACACCAAATAGGAAAGTTGATGAAAGTTTGTATAGATGACTTGGTTTTTAAGTCCCTGCGAGCAGATGACCATTCAAAGTATAGGAAACTTTTGACATACTAAGGAAGTACAACATGAAGCTGAACCCGAAAAAGTGTGCCTTCGGTGTCGGCTCGGGTAAGTTTCTCAGATTCATAGTATCGAATCAAGGGATCAAAATCAACCCGGACCAGATAAAGGCAATTGAAGATATCACCTTGATAAATGACATCAAGGGGGTGCAAAAGTTGACCGGGCGGATAGGCACTTTGAGCCGATTCATCTCCCGATCAGGAAAAAGTCATCGATTTTCTCATTGCGAAAAAAGACCGATCTCTATGGGCCCAGTGTCGGGAGAAGGCTTTAGCGAACTCGAAAGTACTTACGGAGGCCCGCGCTGCGACACACGCCAAGGCGAATGAGCAATTGTATCTATCTTTACCCCCGGTCTGAGATAGTGGTGTCTGGTTTGAGAGGAAGAAAAGTACGCAATACGCGATTTATTATGTGAGCGGAAACTTAGGTGACGCGAGCAGGTACCCGTCTGCCAGAAAAGCTGGCATTGGCTTTATTGAGTGCGTCTAAAAAATTAAGCCGTACTTTCAATGTCATCTTATATGTGTCGTAACATCATACCGAACAAATGTCATGTATAAACCGAACTACTCGGGCGATTAGCAAAATGAGGTGTCGAGATTGCGCCAGGTAAAACAATCGAATATGAACCGCATGACGCTGTCAAATCCCAAATGCTGGCGAGACTTCATGGTGGGCCGTAAACCCGCAAGTCCCGAGGTCGATAAAGGGGTACTCGCCTCGAGGACTAGTTGGACGGACCACATGCGCGGACGGTCTTTCCGTGTAAAGGGGTCCGGATTGAAGATCGTTCTCGAACCACCCTGCGGTGACGTAATAAGACAATCTTAGATCTCTAATTTGACTAACAACGGCGGTATGAGGCTATAATTGCGGAGGGTTTAGAACTAGCTAAGGGCTTGGGAGCCAAAATTATTGAGGCCAAGTGTGTTTCACTACGGTGGTCAATCAGTGAATGGCCGCATTCGAAGTCGAACGACGAGATATGGAGGTATCTAGATAAGCATATAAGTGGTCCATAAATCGATTCAAGGATAGACGGCCTGGAGACACGTGCCTCGAGACCAAAACAATGAGGCTGATGCCCACAGCGAGCTTGGGGGATCATTGGTAGAATCGGAAGGTTCGATTACGAAGTTGTGGTGCGGTTGATGAGTTCGGTCATTGGCAAGCCACGTTCGGATAAATTCAACTTTGACTCGCCAGGATTGGAGAAACCCACACATAGACTATCTTGAAGCCAGGGCTTCACCGTCGATGCCAAAGAATGGGGCCCCTTCGAACAGAAAACGACCAAATTTTGCTTGGTCGATGGCTAGTTATAGAAACGTCATTACGGTCCATGGCGAGATGTTTGGGGGCTAGGAAAATCGGCCCAATAACACGAGGAATTTCACGGGGACTTGTAAAAATCACTCGAGAGCCGATTCATGGTGTGGTGATCGAGTCGGTTACTATTGGAATGAGATGGAGAAGGACGCGGCAACCGTTCGAAAATGCAGGTGCCAGGCACGGCTCGGTGATACGTCAACTAGGAGGAGCTACATGCGGTCCTGCCACCGGCAGCCACATTCATGAAATAGGGAATGGACATAGTGGGGCCTTAGCGGGAACGCAGTGAGTGCATTTTATTTTACTTATGATGATTATTTCTCTAAATGGGTTAAAGCACGAGGCAACGAGAAGGTCGAGGAAAAGAAATTCGTTGACTTAATATATGACATCGTATTTGGTTCGGGATACCGCGGAAATTGTATGTGATAACGGGAAGCGATTCACGGGCGGGGAAAAGTCGTGAGTGCTTTTGAAGAATACAACACCAAAAAGATCTTGTCACACAATATCACGCGCGCGAATGGCAGAGATGAATTGACAAACAAGATTATCTTGCGGAAGAACTTAAAGAAAAGGTTGAGCGGCTACGAAAAAGCTAGGTGGAGGGAGATTACTTGCGAGAATATTTATCGTATTCTTGCTTGTGCAGCAGTAAGTCGATGCGAGCTCCGTTCTCGACGGTGTGTAAAATCGAGGCCGTGGTCCCGTCGAAATTGGGTGAACCCGAAGTTAAAGATTTTAACGTATAAAGACTCGAACCGCGGCAATAACTGATGCGAATGTAGTGGATGAGAAGAGGGGGAAGGCTGCGTCGATGGGTTAACGACTCACGTAAAGGATGCAAGAATATGCTACGCGGAAGAGGCAGCAGGCAACTTTCGGTTGGCGACTTGGTCTTGAGGAAGGTCACGCTTCACACCGAGGCCTAAGAGGAAAATTGTGCCGGGCGGGAAGGGCCATACGGAGTCGCAGAGCATTGCGGGAAGATTCTATGGAATCAGGAGAGTGAAAATGGAAAAAAAAAAAACTTCCAAACAATTGAGTAGTGGCATACCTAAAGACGTGCTGTTGTTAAAAGTGCAAGTAGCCTTTTATATTTTTTACATTTCTTTTGGTCTAACCGTACGGTGGCAAGCCAAGTGAACATCGACGACGCGATGAGCGAGAGAGTCATAGACTTAGGACCGAAAACGTGTCTTTGCGGTCTGCCTCCATCAGTGGTGCATCCCAAAATAGGTTTCAGATAAGGTTTTTAATGAGCGACGCGTCGTGCTACTAAAAATAGAAGGCAGATCAGGCGGGGATTGAGGATTGCCCGCGTCTGGGATTAATAGTACCAGGCCTCAAGCTTCGAACTCACGTTTTGGGGGTCCTCATACCTGGCTAATGATCTCCTCATAAAGCAAGGCTTGAGCATTAGGATTTTAATATAGCTAAACGATCGATTGAATGGTACAGGTTAAACACATTAACACCCGTAATGATTGTAATTTTTGTCTAGGTTCACATCGATAAAACAAGGAAGTTACTCGATGTCATCTTGACTGAAATTGCCCTTCGCATTAATATTACATTTTATCAGACCCCCAGGCATCCGAAATGTGTAAACTAAAAGACTACGGTCTAAATAATTAAAGACTACGGTCTACATAATTAAAGACTAAGGTCTAAATCGGTAGGGACTACACGGTAAAAGACTACGGTCTAAATAGATAAAGACTATGGTCTAAATAATTAAAGACTACAGTCTAAATCAGTAAGGACTACGGTAAAAGACTACGGTTTAAATAGTTAAAGATTACGGTCTAAAAACCCGAAAATGACAACCCAGATTGTCTAGCTAATTACGAGCAAAAGGAGGACCGAAGTCATTTAGGATTTTGACCCGATCACTTTACGCGACTCAGAGACGTCTAAGTTTGCAAACAAGGCCTTTTGTATGCCACATATTCATTAACTTGCTAACGGTTAATGAACAACCTCGGTATCATCTCTAAAAATTAATACTAGGATGATATAAAACTAGTGCTTTCAGATCAAGTCCATTTTACCGCTATGCTTTGCGATGTAAATAACGATCGACAAACATTAAACTAAGCAAATAAGTGTTCTAATTCTTAAACACAAAATACAAGGCAATGAAAAATGGTGAATAAGCCGGGCAAAATCATCTTAGATATATGTGTCAAAAGATTTACAAAGACTCAGATAATGGCCTCGAGTTTCAAAAGACAAAAAAGAAGCCTAAGACACCTAAGCTTGATCATCGCCCGAGATCTCATCGCCACCCTCTACTGATTCGAGGTCACTATCCCACACCTCAGGATCATACACGGCTTTTGCCTCTGCCTCAAGCCTCTTGGCTTTCTCGATATGACCTAAAAAATCCACCCCGGTGGCATGAATCTCTTCTGTCTCCTCCGGGATAGGCGCCTCACACATACTCGGCCCGGGTGTCGCTAACCCTCTCGACCGCGGCCACGTCGGCTTTATACTAAGCCAACATCCCATCATAACTGGAGATTTGGCCCAAGGCTTTTTTATGTTTGGCCCACAGATCTGTAATATCCCGGCCAAGGTTGTCACGCTCAGACTCGGCCAAAGCAAGTTTCGATCGGCGTCGTCACTCCTCGCTCCGTCATCACACAAACGGTCCTTGAGAGCATCCCGCACGGAGGCAACACCAATCATTTAATCCTTGAACCCCTCGAGCTCAGGCTTGATCTTGTTAAGCATCTGGGTCACGTAATCCCGGGACTGAGAAGGAGTAGCGTTAACATCGGCTATTAACTACTTATTATAAACTCTGAAAGCCCTTACCTTCTCAGCTAGGAGGTCATGTTCCTGTTTCATGCCGATGGACTCATTTCGAGCCCTATCCAGATCCGACTAAAGGGTGGAGGGGTCGGGTAAGCTCGAGATATACTCCAGGTTCTGCTCGTAGAGCTTCCTGAGCGATTTCACTTCTTGAATCTTCTTCTCGAGCTGATCTTTAAGATGGTCCGTCCCCAACCTCAGTCGGTGGAAGCTTTCATGATGAAGCACGGAGGCCTGGAACAAGAAAGAAACAGTTGTTAGAAGAAGAAAGAAAAATAAAGCTAAGTATTAAAACGGAAAAAGGAAAAGGGCATACCCGATTCAAACCTTGCTGAGCCTCGTTGAAAAGAAAGGATTCACTGACCTCAATCATTTTCTTTTGATCCTCTGTTGTCACAAGAGGGTACAAATAACTGGCCACCCCGACCAGCCCAGATAATATGTTTATATCAGCCGACACCATAGACGAGACCTTCTTTCTTTGGTTCGGATCTACGCTTAGGGCAGGAAAAGATTTCTCTAGTCGGGGACCGAAATTAACCCCGAAACGATCGGCTACAGGGATGGATAGATGTTCGCATCCTGAATAGCTCTCGATCGGGAGATTATCTTTATCGGGAAAATGACCAGTTGTATCTTCCGGTGCAGTGGACCCGTCGGTCATCTTGTCTTTGGCCTTAGAGTTCTCGGACTGAACGACCATTGGTCGAGGCGGTAAATCCTTTATACAAATAATGGTCTCAGACGAAGCCACAAGTTGTATCGGAAGGATAGAACCTATACCATATAAAAGTAGAGTATAAGGTACCTTTGGGCCTGAGAAAGTAGGCGTCGTCTTCAATCTAGCCGCTGTGGCTGTCTCACTCCCCGATCCTCAGACGGGTGAAGACTCAGAGGCAACGTCTTTATTTTTTGAGCTTGTCGGCTCTTGACTTAAATTTCCACCAATGGTGGAATGGTTTTTGTGGAGCTTCTCAGCTATTGGTTGGTTTTTTCCTTAGAAGGACGATGCCTGACTAACAGTGTACCCTCATCATCGGAGTTGTTCTTGAGCAGGTCAATGGCCTCGGAACCCAGAACACGGGCCCATGCATCTTCCTTAGAGGCCTCCTTGTCGGTAAGCCTCGATCTCTTTCTGCTCTCGGAAGGAGCACTAGAAGATTCGGAGGGTCGTCTTTTCCTCTTCTTTATCCTATCTTCCTCGGCGGCCTCAACCCCGGTTCACAGATGGATAAGGGGCTTAGAAGGGCCCTCGGTGTCGGCTTCATCATCCGAGGCCTCTTTTTCATCATGCCACGGGATCTTGGTGGCCTTTGAAAGGCCTGCAAAGAAGGAAGAACAAAATAAGTAAGTAAAGTATGGCGTAATGTAAGAGAAAAGGTAGGAACCCAGGTCAGAAACTCACCATGATTCTCGACCTTCCATCAACCCTTGGATACTGAACGCTAGTTGCGCCCAGCATAGGTGAGTTGAGAACAGATTGTCCCGATGCACTCCTCCATGTTGGGAACTACATTTAGGGTTCGGGAAATTGGTGCAAACACATGAACAAGGTTAAAATTTATCTCAAAAAAAGCGTCAGAAATACCACCTGGCTGTTTGAAAATATAAGCGGCTTACGAGTCGGGTTCCACTTCTCGGGGTACGACATCTGGAAGGGATCAAATCCTCAATCCTGACCCGGACAAACCTTCCCTGCTAGCCTCGGTCCCTGTCCTCATTAAGGCTAAAGAAGGGAGCCTTTCTTGCTCGTTTCGTAAGCTTGATCATGCCCTCCCCCCCTCCCCCCCCCCCCCCAAAATACCGAACTTTAAAATCGAAGAAGGCGGTTGACCGTGAAGGGCTTGTTCACGTTATTAGTAAAATAATGGAGAAGCACCACGATCCTCCAAAATGAGGAGTGGATCTGACCGAGGCAGATTTCATACCTCTTGCAAAAGACCACGATCACCGGGTCGAGTGGACTAAATGTGAAGAAGTCACACCCCGACCTTACTAGGGTGTGATGGGCACCCGACTCTCCTCAGAGTCGAGCGAACCCTTAAACGTTCGCGTTACTAAAACCGTCATTTCAAAAAACTTTTTAAAACATGGAACTTTTCAAATAGAAATCATTATCTTTTATGCATTAAGAAAACTTTTCAATCAACTACGTGCTTCTTTCCAACCAAAAAAATCATCGAAAATACATACTTGAACATTTACGTATTATTCGCACTTCCCGACGCACTATCCACAGACACTTTGTCTGCAAAGTCTCTAACATGTACGAAATATCATAACAGAAGTACTTGACTCGTGATACTCCGAACCGAGATGGAGCTCGCCAATTCCACCGGAATGACTCCTAGCAAAGTCTTCTACTCATCCGGGTGTACACACGTGGCATGAAACGCACCCCCGGAAGAAGGAGGGTCCGTACGAGATATGTCTTGAGTATGTAAAGCGATAACAAATAATAACCATAGCTTAATTTGGAGAGAAGAAATCACAATCAAGCTCGTTACTTGCGGCCCTCGGCGGAGGAAACATAAATGTACACATACGGGGTCTTAGAACAATCCTTAAGTAAATAATGCGGTGAACACACGTTCTTTAAGAATACACAATATAAAATACGAGTACACAAATTCTAGAGTGCACAATCTAAATCTAGTATCACGATAGTCCTTCGGACGGGCCCACCGAGCGTAGAAATGATGGCCCCTTCGGGCATTGCCGCTTCCGGCATAATAATAATGATAGCCCGCCGGGCTCGCTTCCGCTCAATATCGATAGTGGCCCCGCCGGGGACGTCGCTTCGCCGCGGTATCAATAATAACCATGGCCCCTTCGCATGCCGCCCGCATAACAATAATCACGGCCCCGCCGGGCATAATAGTAATGATAACGTAAACATAAGGAGTAAATGAAATAAAATAGTAACGCCTCGCACCCCTTTCGGAGTGGTGTTAGAAAGTCTAAATATTAAAATCTCACACACCCGTCGGAGTGATTTTAAAAAAAAAAATCGATTTAATGTTTCTTTGTACAATACTAGTTCTTTAAAAAAATCATTAGTGAACCACAAACGCGTTTCCGAAGCCATTTTTGGAAAACCAAAGCAATAATTATATTAGTAACGTTGCTACACAACGAAGTATATTATAGAACATAATGAGGTAGTTAAACAATGCTTGTCCTTTGGTAGTCGGGACAACGACCCAAAAGTTTCCTTTTAATTATTGAACAAAATAAGTCAAATGGAGCAATACAAAAGGTCTCGAGTATTGTGGGCCCACCTCGGGTCAAGTCAAGGTAGCGTACGTAAATTTCGTACATTGAACTTTACGGAGTCATTGTGAGAGTTTCAGGGCAATCCGGTTCCGTTTGTGAAAATTACGGATGTTTAAACTATCTTTCTATCAAGACATAAAGTACTAATTCAATTACATTGAATGAAAAAGGGCAAAATTAGGCTCGGATCTCTAGGAACGAGTTTTCCCGAGGCTTGTGTCATAACCTAATATATCTAGGACATGCCAAAAGAAAGAAAGGTAAGGCTTTACATACCTTTTCCGCTGTTTACGCCTCTCCAAATTCAAATCCCGTTTCCTGCAAAATCTACAATTGGTCACATTTACCAAATATTAATCATAGAGCTTTAAAAATTCAATCTTGACCAATACTTGTCTACGTAAATTTGGGCAGACATCTCCTATACATATAGCATCCCCGAGACTTAACTCGGCTCCAAATATCAACAACCCAACCAACAACAATACCAATAACATCGGCGATCGAATTGAAACGCATTCTAACATATATTGTCCTCATTCTATATAACATATCAACTTCCAATCTAACTTCGCATTTCCAAACCAATATCAATGTTTTCATATTCTTTTGCTAATCAAGATCATTCCAACACAATTCGGAAGTATTTCATGATCCTCTTACAAATTATTTGCTAAGTATACAAAAATTTCACCAAAGCCATAATTCATCCGAAACCTCCATTCTTTGACATAAATATTCATAACACGTTTTCATCTCCCAAATTCATTAGCGACAACCATGATTTGCACCTTAGCAATTCATTTTCGTAATTACATAAAACTAGAATAAAATCATATAATTTCCTACAACAACTTAACAATAGATTCTCATGCCAACTTAACCATTCTTCTTTCCTTTACATCACAAGGTCACAACAACACATGTAACAAACTAAATAAAATTAATCCATCTTCCCTCCACAACAACATCACACGGCCACAACACACATGCACACACACACGGCTTGCACACACACACACAACATTTCTATGATTTTCATTGAGTTCTACTTACTACAACATATATAACTCTTCCATAACACATAAAAGAATGAGAATTCTTACCTTTTCTTCAACTTCCTTCACTTGCCACCCAAGTACTTTCTTGCTACAAAATTTATACCATGTTAAAGAGGGTCCCAAGCTTAGTAGTAATTCAAGAAGAAAGGAATTTTTGGACCAAAGAGTAAGGCTCCAAATTTTTTTTTTTCTCTTCTTTCTCTTCGTCGTCCCCTCTCTCTCTTTCTTTCTTTCTTTTCTTTCTCTTGAACTAAAATGAAGACTTATCATATATATATATATATATATATATATATATATATATATATATATATATATATATATATATATATCCAAGTCATGTGTGAGGGGCACATGCCCTCTCTACACTTTTCTAGATTTTTCTTTTTCTTTTTCTTGAATTTTCCCCAAAATAAAAGATGACTTAGTTTGTCATCCTTTCCCCTCATTTTTCTTCACATGGCCAATATGGCCCTTTTTTAGAACCTTCATGAACTCCTTTGGTAAAATTCCCGTTTCGCCCCTGGACTTTCCTCAATATTACCATTTTACCCTTGCCTTCCACATTATTTCCATAAACCATTTTTGCGAATTTCTCTTTTACCCTTAGCCTCTCACAATATTTTCATACTAATAATAGTCATAAATAATGTTCACGACAACTCGTACATTAAAATAACTCTTGAAAATGATCCTGTCCTTAACTTGCCGCGACTTTCTCGAATTATCCGAAGGTATGAAATACGGGATATAACAGAAGAGGTATGTATAAACACTCAAATACTCCTCCACATGGATCATTATGGCTTCAGTGTGCTCGGGAATAACGACCTCCATATCTTTCCAACTACAGTCCTCCTTGACCAGCTCGAGTTTATTCCGGCAAATCGTGCATATATAGTCTAATATATCAGCACCCCGGTCCCCTTGCTGAGAAGGCCTCTCGACCTTGAAATCCCTGGTTGTTACGTAGTCAGAAGGGACAAAATCTGACAACTTCGGTTCCAATTTTAGAGTCGAAGAAGTCTTACCAGTTATTTTTTTCGAAGACTTGGTCATTGTTCTGGAAAATAGCAAGGTTTAAAGGTTTGGTGTGAAGGTTTAAAGGTATGGAAAGATCTGTTGAAGATATGAAGTTGGGAATATGAATTTATGAACTTATGACCGTATAAAGGCATGCGTATGCAAAGGCACGGTGGTAAAATTTTGTGAGTAAAATTTCTGAAAGTAAAAAGTGAAAAGAAAAATTTTGCTTTTATAGAGAAAGGCCGAGACAGTTGACGTTCCATAACCGACATCTCGCCCAACCGGGTTGTGACGCATGGATGGTGTCAGAGTGCCGTGACAGATGAGGCTCTGATCTTATCCGTTTATATAAAACTTATAGGGAAAGGAACCGAACATGCTTCCGCTTCTCATCGCCTCGTCCTATCTAGCCACGGCGATACTTGTTCAACTGTGACCGAAGGCGATCAAGTATTGATCATAGCAAGTTATGGCTTGGACGAACTAGGAACACCGAGATGGAACGAGAAGCTCCTGAACATGAGGGGTCATTAACAAAATGTTTTGATCTTTCCTGCGTTACTTCAAAACTTACAAGTTAAAATAACCATGGGTCTAGCATTGCAAAAACATAAACGAGGGTAAAAGTTCAAACGGAAGATCGAAGTCGTATATATTTAACAAAGCCCGGTATTAGAACAGTCAACAGAGTTTTATTAATTTGCTTCATACAACGAGTTCCCAATTTTCTCGGATACATCAGTCCAACAAAAGAAGAAAGTCCTAATCTACGGTCCTAAACTAGGAACAAAAAGGAATCCCAAGCCGGTATAGCGGGCCAAAGGTTGAGAACTTCGGCCTATACCTTAGGGCGCTAAAACAGTATGAAACATCAACTATACGATCCCAGGACTATCCTCGTGAGCGGCCAGATCGGGGATATTTGGGTCCGGCAGGTCTTCATCATCAAGAACTACCGTCGATGGTGGTCCACCATGGGGTATCTCCCATCGAGTCTCCATGATATGGAGCGTTCTGACCCGAGAACCAATCCCTCAAGGAATGGCCGACATGCTTGTAGTAACTCATCGACTGGCATCCTCACCGACGCAGATGAAGCCTTTCTTCCCCGAACGGAATCCTCGGTGCCCTCTTCGACAATGGTTTTTCCTTTTGGAGATCCTTTTGTTGGGAGTCCTGAAAATCGAAGAATCGGGGTTAGAATACGATACAAGAAGATATAAAATTCCACAAAATGACTGAAAATTACCATGGTTTTTGCCCTTCCACACATCTGGTGCCATTCTCCTCCAAGAATGGCCCGAATTGCGAGAGGCTCTTAGAAGTGCGACTACCCATTCAAAGATAGTAGTGACAAGCTCAGGTTCGATCGGATTCGGGGTAGGGTTCTACATCTCCGGGAAATCTGCGGATGAAGGACGGTGAAGTTGGGCCGTGCGTATCATCACAAACCGATGTATCCATCCTAGGTTATAATCATCTTCCGGGTCTATAAGGCCTAGAGCTCCTCAAGAAAGTAGATAAACTATCCCCCCTCGGATTAACCGGGGTACGTATATGTGTAACAAATGATCAAGGGTGAAGGGAACCCCGGATAGGTTAGCCAATATTCCAAAGCAGCACACGAGCCTCTAAATTTGAGGGACGATTTGGCCAATACAAACTCGATATCAGCAACAAAAATTCACGATCACTCGAGGAATGGAAAGAGAAAACCCGATGGCGAAAGGATAGGTATAGGTCATCGAATAGCCAGCCACATGATGATTGATCCTCATTCCTTTCTCAGCAGGGCGAACATCGACATCCGCACTAAGGTTGCAATCCTCCCTAATCACGGGGATGGTAGCCTCGTCGATGAAGGATTTGAATTTGTCCGCAGGATCGAGATGGAAAGATATTTTGCAGTCATTCTTGTATTTGAAGCCGACTGGAAGGATATCCGTAGCAAGTGATTTTAGTTCCTCTACAGAACCGGTGGCCCCCGTCTCGGACAAAGGCGGTGAATGTGCTGGAGACGCAGAATGATCCTCGCCTTGAGTTAATAGTTGTAGGAATCCATGGCTAAAGATTAACGCGTGGTGTCGAACAGAGGAAGGTAATGTTTTAGGGAAAGGGATTCAGAACTAAAAAGGTACGGAACTTAGCAGATGCAAACAGAAGATTTTCAAGAGAAAATAAGGTTTAGGGTTTAGAGTCAAAATGCATGGCAAGGAGGAGGCTTATGGGCTTTATATAGAGGAGGACGTCAAAGTTTTTCAGGGATTCGAGGATTCTGACGATGGGCGGATTCCCAAGAAGGAAAGGATGGAAAGGATTCCCAAGAAACATTAGGCGGCTGAAATAATGATGAAGCTGACATCGGGCAAAATGCAAGGATTTGATGGGAACGACTTTTCGGCGTATAACATGGCCTACCGTTTATCCGATCCATTTCCTAGGAGTCAATACTTTCCCTCGAAAAATGGGGGGGACTATCTGTATCCAGGTAAAATCGAGGACAAGGATATCCTCGGTTTCCCGATATGGGAATTGAGTTCGGTTCATTTGGCCCGGGTTGTTGAATTCGGTTAGAGTCGGACATCGAGGTACGATGAGAGGGCAGTTGATCACCATAATGGGAAGACCGAAATATCTGCCGCCAGCCGGATATTCCGGCACCGATCTCGCCTATCAGATAACGGAAGATTGCATGCCTTATTTAGACTTGTCTTAGGGTTAGAACTCGCTCTACTATATAAAGAGTGAGGTCCCCCTTTAGTTTTGTGCTTTTTCTTCATACACGCACAAGTAAAAAGCAATACAATTGTTAACAAAGTGTTCATTCATCTTTCTAAGTGTTTCACCGCTGTTCATTGTCCATTACCCTGCCATTGTGGTTCGATCTCGGTTCCCAGGACCCGAGGCCTCTCATAGTCCACGGTGGTCAGATCTTTTACATTTGTGTTTACTTCATTATTTATCACATAATAACTCAATCGTATTAAATCAAACCGCATATCCTTAGCACCACATGCAAATTCAATTGTTATCCATTTTTAGGGTAAACAATATTAAAAGAAAACAAATTCTGAAAAATGTTTGAAACCATTTGGTCTTTGAGATCAATAAAAAACGTTACCACCCCATTTTGAAATCCTGCACTTTTGAACTTATTTTGGGCCAAAACCAATCTGGAAAAACATGAACCTTCGGCTGTAATGGTGTTATCCATTTGTTGCCTTTTCATATAACTAATTGCGACTTTAGAAAAATGTGACTAAAAACAGTTGCTTTGTAAAAGTTACTTCAGTTTACTACTTTGTGAAAATTTATTTGAAACCTGAAAAAATGTTTTCACGCTTAGTTGATGCTACCTATCCACGTACAAACAAAAAATTAATGTCGTTACAAATATCAATCCATAAGAGTGTTAGTCAAGATGCGAACAACATATGTATATAAATCCACGCAGAGACATAAAGTTTAAAGAGAAGAAGGACGGGGACTCTTTTGATGCGAATGAAGGCTGCTAGACATGAGCGAAATGCACAGCTACTGGATGCCTTAGATTTGGGCAGAGGTTGCAGTTGTACCACAACCCAGATGTACTCCCAAGATTGCTCATGAAAAAAAAAAAAAAAAAAAAGGAAGGGAAGGATTAGAGTCTAAATAATAACACATTAAATCGACTGGTAAGCACAACATGCTATTTGAGATGAAGTAAGCCTATTAATAGATTTCTAGAATTCAAACAGGACCCTCCCTTTGATCTTTTAAGAGAGGGGTGATTAGCATAATTCAAACATCATTCAAAGGTCTAATAAGAAACAGCCACACTCCTAAACTCAACAGAATGTTCACGCTTTGAATCAGGTAGATGTAAAGCTAAAAGAAATCATTCATGCTTGCATCCAACAGACTCATATTTTGTTATCTCACAAATTTAAGAGAGTATATGAAACATAACAGTACATAATAGTGAAAGAGAACAATCTGGAAAGAAAAACTAAATGTTAATCACTCTAAAGAATGAAAGTAAGGATGAGAAATCTGGAAGATGATACCTCAGCTACTACAAATTTCCTAAATCAAACTTAAGCAATGATCAAAACTACAGTGACATATTCAGATACATTTTACACAAGAAAGGGATACCAAAGTTCCAACTTTTGTTTTGAAACATGACACAAAGCAGCCATTTAGTCCAATGTTCTAATCTATCAGATTTAGATTTTTTGGATCCCATGATGCTATGCAAGTGTTCACGAACAAGGATACACAGCCAAACAACAATTACGGTAACCTCAAACTTTAATCAAACCACACAAGAGTTGTACATTTCCATGCTAATTAACCTCTTTTAAGCGCAACTGGTACATTGGGATGAGCTTTAACTGTTTTAGAGATTAAGAGAGCATAGCCATTTGAACACTCGGAACTTATCTAAAAGAAAACACAGATTCCAGTTTTTTAAAAGAGAACCTAAACAAGTAGTAGCATTCAACGGGGACGTTTTTCTTTTAAAAAACAAAGGGACAATAGATTACCTCCTAATGTCCTTTATCAAGTTTGAACCTTCAGGTTAATCTACTGATTCTCATGAGTGAAAGTAAGCAAACCAAAGACTACCTAATACATGTCCACAGAAGCACAGTGACCTGACCCTCATGCAGTACTCAAAATTCATTCAGACAAGTCATAAGAATAATAAGATACTTTATTATGGTATAGGTTTCAACAATCATTCTAAAAGGAAGGAGATTCATTTTCAAGCATGGAAGTGATTCTTTTGACTTTTATCTTTACACACAGTACATGGTTCTAATTCGACAAGATTCACAAGAGCTATTCAACAAAGTTCTAAAAGTAGACATATTCTGCTCCTAGTAGCATTGCTGGAGAGAAACACACTAATCATCTCAAGTATAACTTTCTGTTAATAATTCCTAATACTTTAGTGTTCTTAGAACCATCTTTTCAAACATGAAACATGGATACAACTTAGAAGAAAACAAGCAAGAATAAATATACTTATTTTTTGAAACATGTAGAAACTAGTATTAGATCTAAACAAGTGAGGAATACCATACTTCAAATTCTGGAAAGCTTACTATCCCATATGCTACTTTTGAAGAAATGATTATTTACTCACAAAGTTTGACATAAAGCAAATGCAAGTATTCAAGTGAGGAATCGCATTTGTATAGCCCACATAAGTAGCTATTATACAGTGAGCTTCCTTTTAACAAGAAATCACAGCAAAATAGAGATCTGCAACACACTCTGGTAGCAAAATTATGGCAAACAACCAAATCGATACTATATTGAAGCAAATTCACCTAATGATCCCTCTTAGTCCGTATTACTAGTTACTCAATGACTTAAACAAAATGGTGAGATCCATACTTTATGTACACTAAGAGCAGAATTTAGGAAACTCATCAATGGACAACGATCACATTTGAACGTAGAAACTAAACTAGATGAAGGACGAGGGGGATTTACCTTCTCCGGGCCGCGAACTAAGGCAAGGTGAGACTTTGAGTCGTCGAATCCATTCGGAGTAGTTCTTGTTGTTGAGAAAAGAGTAAGACCGAAGTGTTGAAAATGAAAAGAGACTCCCAATAGTAGTGATGAAGAGAGATTTTTTTTTTCCAAGTGGAAAGCTTGTGAAAATAGTGAGTAAGAAAAGGGGGTTTTCCCCAAATGAAGAGCTTGTTCTCAAAACAGCCATCTTCAGCTATTTTATAGCCGAACATGAGACTTCCGCAGCTTTGTTTGAGAAGCCAAGGGAACACGAATTTGAAATAAAGAGATGCAATAGAGAGGTGATGGAAAGATATGAATTGCAGTTTAATGAAGAGCCCAAATATGAAGTCATATTAGTAAATGTATTTCGGGTTTTTGTAGGATTAATCCGATTTTCCAATTCTTTTTCTACTTAATTAATTAAAGATGCTTCTTTATCTTAATTAATTCCTCAAAATGTGTACATATATAAATTACAATATAAGTAATTTAATGTACATATTTAATTTAGTAATGATAAAATGATTATTTTAGCGTTTAAAGAAAAAATACCTATACTAATTTCGACATTGAAATATCAAAACTATGTTTGGGTGATTTTAGTTATAAAAACATAATGTTTAATGATTTATAAAAGTAATTAAAATTATCTTTATAATATCTCAACATTAATGTAGTAATTAGTGAAAGAATATTCAAAACTTATTTTAGGGAATTTTCAGGACTGAGAAGCATAGTGAAATTAATTAAGAGGAAAATGAGGGTCAAAATTGGGTGGGAACAGACCCGGTCGCATTATTAGTACAAATAAAAAAATTACTTTATTCCGAACTACGTTCGACCTGATTTCTGCTGCGACAGGATACGTAGGCGCTCTTTGAGCTCGGTCGTACCAATAAAAAAATCCAAGAAACCCCTAGGAAGTCATAGATGAAGAGACTTCAAAAGGAATTCAGAGTTAGCACAAGAGTTTTTCAAATATATTTCACTGAGGCAAATTTTTAGAGGATCTCAAAAATTACTTCCCAAGATCCGAACCAAGAATTTTACCGATCAAGATTCAGCACGCGAGTCCACCAAAGCAAGACTTTAAACTGGGGCAAAATTCTTTTGAGAAGGTCTAAAAACTTCCACTCAAGGAAGTTGAAGTTGCAACCATAGGATTATGCGGTGGAAGACGGAAGATTCCTCATTCAAATGCACATGTTATGACAATTAATTCAAACAATTTGTCAAAATTTTATTGTTTACAAAAAAAGGTTTGAAAAAACTTATGATCAACAATTTGCGAAAAGGCTTTAGATAAATTCATCTTTCAAAACTGTCGAATCCAAGAAGATCAGATCCATGAAAACGGCCAAGCCAACGAGGAAATGACCCAACAGAAGACGACAACGTGGATCAACCTTATAGGAAACTAACGTTCTTTGGATGCAGGTCCCCAGTGTCGTCAGGAGGACAACCATTTATTGCTAACATTGTTTGTTCATGATGAAAAGCAGGTAAAAGCAAAATCGTCAGAAAGAGCGAAGTTGAGCCAATGGGGCTACCAAAGGACAAAACTGCCACAAGGGCAAACATCTAGCCAAAAAGGCTACAAAATGAACAAAATGCCATAAGGGCAAACATCTTACCAAAAGGCCCGCAAGGACAAAAAATGCCAAAAAGGCAACGATCTAGCCCAAAGAGCTACCAAGGGACGAAAATGCCATAAAGGCGACAACCAGGCCAAGAGGGTCACAAAAGAGCAACACGGCACATCTAACCAAGAGGGCCGCAGCTGACATAAAGGATGAAAGAAAGATGATCTAGTCAAAAAGGTTGTATCTGTCATTTGCATGACAAGAGGGACATTTATATGACAAGAGGGCCATTCATACGAACTGCTGAGAGGGCCATTCATACGAACTGTCGAGAGGGTTATTCATACGAACTGCCGAGAGGGCCATTCATACGAACTGCCGAAAGGGCCATTCATATAAAATGCCAAGAAGGTCATTCATATCAAATGTCGAAAGAGCCATTCATACAAACTGCTGAGAGGACCATTCATACAAACTGCCAAGAGGGCCATTCATATCAAATTCCAAGAGGGCCATTCATATAAACTGCCAAGAGGGCCATTCATACGAACTGCCGAGAGGGTCATTTATACAAACTGCCGAGAGGGCCATTCATATAAACTGCTGAGAGGGCCATTCATACAAACTGTCGAGAGGGCCATTTCATACAAACAATGACCAGAAGAGGTCAAAGCGATCAAACAGTGCCGAGAATGTCACTTATTTTCAAACAGACACCCAAGAGGGCCATGACATCGAAACCACGCAAGGGTAGTAAAACAAAGACGCATGGCCATGATTTTCATTTAATTTAAGCGGCGCCAAGAAGGTCACCTCACACAGTCAAAACCAAGAAGGTACCATCAAAACCACGCAAGGGTGGTAAAATAAAACAAAGACCGAGAGGTCAACCGCTATGTTATCCAACAGATGGAAGCAGGTTAGCAGCCTCCAATGGGAGGAGACGACTAATCAAACTAGATCCAGACGCATGTAGAGCAAACGTGAAATTTTTTCTTACGCAACTGGTCTAGATAGGATGCCCTTGAGAGTCAAGCTCTCCAACAAGAATTGAAAGATCGCTCCATCCTATGCTCAGCAGCACAAATTGATTGTTTGCATTACTTGATTTCTTTTCAAAATTCTCGCAAACGGTCGGGCACACACCGAGAAACGCAAAGGCATTCCCGCATAAGGGATATCCTTTTTCTCCGCTTGAGTCGAACTACAAGTGACTTCATTCTAAAAACCATGGAAATATAGGCGGACTCAATACAAGAGAGTCAGTTGCACTCCAACAAATCACTCTAGGCTTCTCAATTTTGATACTGGAAGATTCGGGATTTGTTTGAAACTCACATTTAGAAGTCTAATTGAGTCGAACTACAAGTGGCCTGAATTCTTATTTAGCCTGAGATATGTAGGATACCTAGAAACCAGGGTCCGGCCATAAATTTGAAAATTGCATCAGAAAAGTGAAGTATTTTAAAATTTGTTCGGCCAAAATCAGGTTTGTCAAATTTTGATGATCAGGGCTAGGCTTACCATCCCCGAACAGCAAGGGGTAATCATTGACTCCTAATTTTGGCACTCCAGTAATTTTATTTAATTATCCAGAGTTCTTGGATCTCAAACGGAGTGAAATATGTATTTTATAAACAAAAATGATCTTTACTAAATTATTTCGATTATATTTTGCCATTTCATTGGGCAAACTAATTTCAAATATGTATCGTAAGTCATTGTAAAATATTTGCATCTATATTAAAGTACTTGTCAAAATTAAGTTCGAAATAGTTCGAAATATTTCAAAACTGTTAAAGGTTGTGTGTCCACCAAACAGTATATGGGGGACCTGGTTGAATACCAGTTCCCTTATGCAATGCAGTAAGTGAAAGGCACAGGATGTTACCGTGAAAAATTCCTTGCTCGCGGATTAAAAATCACAACCTACCCAGTAGGATTTAAACTCCACTACATCGAGTACCGGGTTACAACTCTATCGTAAACCAGAACTAACTCCCATAATCCTCACCCTTACAATAAGCTTATGTAACCTAGGAACTAACTCTCATAGTCCCTCAACCCTTGCAATACTCTAATTTCAAGCAACTTCACTTAGCTAACTCTAGCTAAGGACACTAATACACTTAGACTAATCCTAGCCTAGTGTACCACTCAACAGCTTAAGGAAACACACTTCCAACAAGCACTCTTTGAGGCTTTTGATCTACCTAAAAATAGCTTCCTTTAAAGAGAAGAGTAGGTTTACAATTCAAGCACAAAAGAATAAAGATTTACAACAACCTAAAAAACATAGACCAAACTCATATCAGGATCTGGTTCTTTAGCTTAAAAGTAACTTTGTTCTTGCGATCACTTGAATTAACTTTATGTACTTTGCACAAGTTAGATTAGGTTTTTCAAGTGATGATACAATATGTTGCAACATGTTGTATATATAGTAGGAAGCATGCGGGATGGATAGAGACCACTTATTCACTTTAACCTAAAGCATGGGCCAACTCACAGTTGGACTTGTGTGCAGCAAGTGGCTTTGGCTTTATAGCTGTCTCTATCGATAGTGCAAGGTGCACAGAGAACATATTACAAACCAGGTCTATATCTGGTTCTGAAACAGTTTGACAATCATCAAAACACGAATGCACTTAGAACTATTAATTTCCCTTTTTTTGATGATGACAAACTCATAGACTGATAGTCCCCCACGGAAACCAAACCTTTCACTTGTTCCCCCTACGAAGTGACATCAATTTCAGGGCACCTACAATATGTTAGCAACATAATACCATTTTCAACTGGGAGACAAAAATTGTCACAATATCATCACATATTAATCTTCCAGTTCTTCCCCCTTGCTCAGCACGAGCATCACCTATTCATCCTCTACTCATCACCTATTCATCATCTACTCGTCTTAACTTCTCCCTTTTGTCATTATCAAAAAGCATTGAAAGCTAGTAAGAAGTTCAACTATATTAACTCAGACCCGCAAGGGCAATGAATACAAGCAGAATTAGAGGGAAAAATGCAAGCAATAAAGCACAAGACAATGTAATTTTCCCAAATAGAAATTAGAAAATAGGAGAGAAATCAGGTCAGTACTCAAAAATATGGATTTATACTACAAATGTACCAACAATCATGTCAAGAAAAAAGTAGCAGAATCTAAGCAGAGGGGAAAATGTTACAGGGGCTAAGAATAATTCTTGGTACTGTTTAGGGCCTGAATGAGTGTGTCAACTCTTTCTTTATGAGCATGTTGGTCCTTTAGCATTTGGTCCCGAAATTTATTCATTTTGACCTTTAGCTAGTCTCTCTCACTTTTGCAGTTTGTTCATTTCAGTTGCTTCATCAGTACTAGAACCTGAGGCCTCTATTTGTTCAGCTAATTTGGCCTTTAAAAGTGCATTTTCTACTTTGAGCTATAAAATCTATGCATTGGTTACCTCCTGAGCTTCAATCAAGATTGAAATGATGGAGGGGTTGGCACTATCCACTGCATTGGGTGTGAGTCCACAGTCTTCCAAAGTGGCTAGTGAGACCAGATGCTCTTTTGTCCCTAGAAAGGCGGTGCCAGTCATCACTTGAAAGTGTATAAGCACCTTTGTGAGAAAAAAGCCATAGGGGAGACCAATTTTCCCTTGCACAGTCCTTGCCACTTTTATCATGCACTCAATCATAATAGTTGATAGGTTGATTGGTTCAAAAGATATTAGAGATTTCATGAGGACCAGGTCTGTGGCAGTGACGCTAGAGCTTTCTGTAGCTCTTGGTAAATGTGCTTTGCTGACAAATTCAAAAACCAGTTAGTGCTCAGGTTTTAGCTCGTGCTTTCGAGACTCGCCTTTGTAGTAGACCTTGCTATCTTTACTGTTACGGTTGGCATTTTGCGTGCGGGTTCGCTCGAAAAGCTACTTCAAATTTGTTGATGCTCTTTCAGACTTGTTTTGAAAAAGAGTCGCCACCTAATCTTAAGGATCCGTATTATATGGTTGACCTTCGAATTTCAATGTGTGATTATTTGTATGAACTGCTCATTTAGTGTATATTTTTTGTGTTATAAAAAGATTGTCATCTCTTGCATATTATTTGTTTTGAAAAAAGATTTGAATATATCCCCTTTATATATAGGGTAGTTTAGGTTTGGATTTATAATATCCAGGTAAGAATAGGATCCTTTTATGTATAAGGATAATGTATTTTTTTGGTAAAAATATCAAAAATGTTTTGGTGAATGTATATGTACGTATATATAGGTATATAAGACCTTTTTCTCATTCATATTTTAATCACACACTTTGTCTCAGGTCCATCCATATAGTACGTTGGAACGCCTTGTCCTAAAACCTTGTATTTTACGAACATATTCCGCTCATTTTGAATAAGTCCGGCTTTATATAAAATAAATGTTTGTTTTGTTACTTTTGAAACCGTGTATTCATATTTACATGAAAATGCTTATTTTTGTCTTTTAGGTGGGCTTGAGCCCAAAATCACCTTTCTTTCCTCCTTTCAAAATTAGATGGGGCCGTGGCCCAAAACAATATATTTTCAAGTGGGCTTTGGCCCAAAATTGCTTTACTTTAGATTATCTTTGTCCAAAAACTTGTTTTACCTTATGAAGTGGAATTCCTTGAAACTGGTTCGAATTTAAAAGAAATGACGTATCATTTTTTGCACTTTGAAATCCTTTGCTTTCATTTAACTTATCAAAATCATTTGTTGTTCTTTTCAAGTCTTGGAATCATTATGCTTAATCCGGGTTTCGAAAATCATTTGGGGGACCTAAAGTCGACTAAACGGCGTAGGCACCATCTGCCTAAAATTTCTAGTTCAACCAAAAAGGATTCCACTATAATACAAGCTTTTTACAAGTACATGAATACAATACAGCAATTTGAAAAATAAGAGGACATAACAATAAAAAGAGAAGGGATAGCCTAGGGGCGTACCAAGCCCCTAATTGGTCATTTTTACCCATGGCTGGGCCTTCATGCGCATCTACAATATTTGCTTCCCTTTCTCTTCATTGGAATCGTCTATATTATGAAGAATTGACCTGTTGGGCTGTAGCCCAATAGGTGAATTTCGACCCGGCCCGAGCGGCCCGTGCAGTGGAGAGGAGGGAGGAGGAAAAAGGGGAAATAGGTTAGAATTAATACATTTGAACTTATCATTGATGCATACATACACAATACGTATATGAACGAGACAAAACATATGCACACATATACAAATCCTGGTTATTGGGCCTGAGGCCCATTAGTTAATCCTAAGGATTCTACCGAGCCTCCATTTGTTCCCCATTTTTTTTGACAAAGTGTGAGTTATGGACTGCCTTGACAGCAATGAAATGGGCCAGGCCCAGATCTGTGTTAAGCCTAAATTGGGCTAAGATTAAAGCCTAAAGAAATCTATTCCCTTATGCTTATTGTATATGACTATCTTATTCACATATACATCTGGTATAGCAATGATATACACATATGATATGTATATCAGCCGTATACCACATGTATACCTCTTCTTCTTTCATTCTCCTATGTATATTTTGTTAGTATCTACTTTTTAAAATTAAACCTTGAACTCATGATCAACTAACCACCTGATAAGTCTTTCATCTTTTAAAGCAATAATCAACCTAGATTAAGGCTAGAGAACTCAAACCAATCAGATGTACACTGGAACAAGAGAATCACAATAATCCCATACAAACTATAATTATCAACAGCCTACTTAGTTAGTATACAAAACCAGACCAGTATACCTTTACAGGACCATGCTTAGCAATATCAGGACATAGCAAAAGTCTATAAGCTAAGAGGATGAAACACATTGAAATCATAATTATATAGAGGGGGTTTGGGAACCAGGAAATCAAAGCACAAAACAACTTTAAGCTTAAATAGCTTGGATGAGAAAAGATAGCATAGTAGAGACCGAGTTTAACATATTTAGACACTCATAGACAGCATAGGGATGGGCCTTTAGATTTCAGCCAACTCCAACAGATAAGAGAGATACACAGAGAAGATATATATGACTTATATGCACTGTAGCTCAAATGAGATAAAACCTGTACCTTTTTAAAAATTCCAACAGATAAAGAAGAATAGTATAAGGGGTTCAAACAGGCCTCATGAGTCCAATGGTCTAGTCTTTATTTCAAATTAGGACTTACTACTAAGACTTCAACTGGATCCATTTTATCCCCTATTCCCAGAAAATCAACAACTATACATAAACAGATTCACTATTTGTTTGAACAACTTATTTAAACACCTGATAAATTCATTTCATTCCACCCTTTGATACAATGATGAGGATGAGGGATCATTAATGCACTCATATAGTAAACACTCACCCCTATATACTTTCAGACTGTTCCATGGCACCTCGTATTTGGACGAGGGTACTATAAACAAAGTTGGACCGGGTTCTTCCCTCTTCTCTCTTTAAGGCTCCTTAAAAAGGCACCTCTATTTGTCAAGTTGTTTTTTGGTTTACTTATGATCACCCAAACAAGATCACTAAATAAATCCTACCGTAGATATTCAGATAACAATGGCATAGGTTATTGTTTAAGGCTATTTCAACCCAAATCTCTAATCGTGAAGTGATTTGAACTCTTTTACACCAAAACAGAACCTTAACAGTCATGTGCATTCTTGTTTAAAGTTGATTTGCACACAGCAGGTAAAGACAGGGTCCAAACACAGCACACTCTAAAAATGACACAAGCAATTATGTGGGAAAGGTGACTTGGGCAGATTCAAGCCAGAGATTTCCTATTCTTTTCTCCCTTTTTAACTCTCTTATCTTCAGCATTCACATAGATTCTTGGCATTACAAACTCAATTTCAGGCTAAACATGAACTCTATGACTCAAGCAGCTATGTTTCATTTGTTTAATCAACTCTTTCAATAGACTAAACTCATTCAAAGTTATTGGATCACTTTAGAGTTTAAATATAAACCAAAATGAGATGAAGATAAGACCTTGTAATCATTGGCATTCAACCAGGCAACTCAGATTATTCAATATTTACCTTGACATAGGACTTACATGCTATCTAAGGTCACACTCAAGCTCATTCAGATACATTTAGACAGATTTGAGCAAACTTAGACATATCTAGACACACTTGCACATTTTTAATTAAACTTTCAGACACATTACTAGAGTTTATACACACATAACACCATTCAAGCCCTTAAAATGACTTAAACAGTGATCAAATGTTATTAAGAGCCTATTTAGACCATAACTCTTACACAAGGGGCTTATTAAACTAATAATAAACAGAATAACATAAAATAATACTCAAACTAAATCATAAACAATAAATTTACAATAAGACTAGCACAAAACTAAACACAGAACTTAAAATAACAAGAAAAGCAACAAAAAGATAAAAGATTAAGGCCACACAATTAAAAAAAAAACTCAACTTTAAGGGAAAGTCTTAAAATTTTGAACTTAAATTCCCATGTTATGAGTATGAAACTCAAAGTCAGGGTTTTCTTGTACGTGTCCCTCTGTGAAATGTTAAAAAATGAGGTTCTATTTATATAACCCCAAATCAGTTGAAACCCTAGAAAATAATCGATGTGGGACTTATGCGTTTTTGAGATGCAGGCATTTGATTTATGAAGTCTACGGCTAGGATTTGAAGAAATATAATCATATACGGTCAGATTAGACCTATTCCAGGTCGATCTGACCTAAGACCTTATAAACCAATAAGAATCAACCTTCAATAATATCAGATAAAAAATAATAGACGAAATTATATAATGTTTGACTCAAAAAAGGTGAAAGATGGGTGCGTATTACCTTGTTTGGGCGTCGTTTGGCAGATAGAATGTGGTGAACCATTGAAACAATTAATGCTTTGCCAAAACAAACCATGGCAAGTACTGAACGATCTGTGGTTCTCTAAAAACTTTCGAAAAATGGTCAGTTGACGAGGAGAGAGAGTGGAGCATATGGTGGCAGCGGGCTAGGGTTTGAATCCCTAACCGCATACTTTGTAGAATGATGGCCAAACGGTTGTGTTTGGTTGAAGAGGAGTATTTATATTATTGCACAACTGGGCCGGGTCAGTCCTTATTGGGCTGGACCGGGCCATAAATTAAAAGGGCCTTGAAAATCTCTTAAAATGTAATTTGTATATCACCAATGTATATACGCGTATATATGCGGTATATACATGGTATTTTTAAGTAATTTCAAATGCTGTGTTTATAAAATAAGGGCATCTTTAACTCTCTCAAATTGTTATAATTAAAACTAAGACAAATTCCAAAAAAACAATTAAATGCTAATTTAGACACTTAATTCACCTAAAATAAATACGCACTTGTCCTTTACTTAATTAATTCGGGTTTACTGACTTTGATGAAGTAGGTTACTTAATGATAACTCGTATTTGTTTAAAATGAACAACTCATAATTAACTGCTTTTTTTTTAGAAAACAAAATAAACGTTCTTGTATTTTTCTTGAAAATATGTAAAAATATAAAAATGGCATGCGGTTGTCCCTTTACCGGTGTTTCGCCAAATATATATGCCACCGGGGCAATTTTGTAAAATCACTTTTGATTTATGAAATGCATATCTTACTCCGTCTGTAGTTCAGAGGCTCCGAATAATTAGATAAAAATTATCATAAAAATTATCGGAGATCAAAATTTAGGTGTCAGCAACTGGCCTTTCGTTTTGTAGCAATGAAATTTGAAGAACCTTGATTTTTGACTGACCAATTCAAAGTGTTTTTCAAGATGATGGTTGGACCCTGGTCTCTGGGTTTCCTACATATCTTGGCTATAGGAGAACTCAGGCCACTTGTAGTTCGACTCAACTAAGACTTTAAGTGATTTGCAGGAAGGTCCTGAGATCCTCAGTATTGTGACAGAGATGTCTTTGGACGGTTTTTGGAATGTGACCGGCTCTCTGGTCTTGTACCGCCTACATATCCCTAGTCTCTGGGAATCATATCACAGGTAGTTCGACTCACTGGGGAAGAATATGTGCCTTATGCGGGAATACCTTCAGATTTCCCGGTGTGTATCCAACTGGTTGCAATTTTTTTCGGTAAAAAATAAAAATAAAAAAATAAACAGACAACATTATGGCTGAGTCTGAGGTTGGATAGCTCCCAAATCCTGGCCGGAGAGCTTGGCTCTCATGGGCACCCTATCTTGACCGGCTGCGCAAGAAAAAGTTCCATGTTTGCTCTGCAAGTGTCTTGATCCGGTTTAGTGGCATGTTCCTTTTTGGCGGCTCCTGTTTCCGTCCATTGATAGCTTTGTAGATATATCCTGTGATGTATGCATCATCTTCTTGATGAATGGCCCTTTTGGTGGCGATTTGTTTGAATGAATGGCCTTTGTGGCAATGCTTGTTTGGTATGAATGGCCCTCATGGCGATACTTGTTTGAATGAATGGCCCTTGTGGGACAGACATGCTTTTTATTTGTATGAATGACCCTTTTGGCATGCAGATGCTTTTGTTTGTATGAGATGGTCTTTTTGGCATTGTATGTATGAATAAGTGGTCCTTTCTGCATGCACATGTTTTTTGTTTGTATGAATGGCCCTTTTGGCATGCAAATGGTTTTTTGTTTATCTGAAATGGCCCTTTTGGCAATTCTTTTTGAATGAAGCCCTTTCGGCATGCACATGCTTTTTGTTTGTATGAATGGCAGTTTTGGCACGCAAATGCTTTTGTTTGTATGAAGTGGCTCTTTTGGCACTGGTTGTATGAATGAATGGCCCTTTCGGTATGCACATGCTTTTTTTTTTGTATGAATGGACCTTTTGACACGAAGATGCTTTTGTTTGTATGAAGTGGCCCTTTTGGCATTGTTTGTATAAATGAATGGCCCTTTCGACATGCACATGCTTTTTGTTTGTATGAATGGCCCTTTTGGCACGCATATGCTTTTTTGTTTTGTATGAAATGGCGCTTGCGGAAATAATTGTATGAATGTCCCTCGCGGCAATGTTTGTATGAATGGCCCTCACGGCATGCATATGACAAATATGGCCCTTGCGGCTAGAGGATCTTTATTTCGTCCGTAGTATTGGTTGTGACTGTTGTGGTCGGATATGCACTTTTATCCTTGGTGCGACTCTTGTGGTTGAATATATCTTAATTCCCGCGGCCATGACTCTGCTGGTCGAATATGACTTTATCGCTCATTCTTTGTGACCCTTTTGGTCAGATGTGTCTTTGTCGTTCACTCTTTGTGACCCTTTTGGTCAGATGCGTCTTTACATCCTTTGTCATGACTCTCTTGGTCGAATATGTCCTTTTGTTCTCTATCCTAACCCTTTTGGTTGGATGCGATGCTTGTTCATCCACTTTACGACCCTTTTGGTCGGATGCATCTTTTTCCCGTTCATCCATCTTGTAACCCTCTTGGGCTGAGGTCCCTTTGCCTTTCCCCCTTTTGTCATGAGCAAATGGTTGGTGACATAGCTGTCTTCCTATTTGATATTGAGAAACCTGCATTCGCAAGATTAATTTAGTTTCCTAAGAGGCTGATTAGCGTTGCCGTCCTCTCACCTGGTTTATTCTCTTGGCTGCTTCTCTGAATCCAATCCTCTTGGACTCGGTGTTTGAGAGATGGCTTTTAGAATGAACTTACGCTAATTGTTGTTTGAAAAACATAAGACAAAGTTATAAAATATGTGTCGGTTTCCTTGAAAATCTTGTTTATTTTAAATGTCATGACATGTATTTCCGAAAGAGTCCTTCTGGTCTTCTGGAAAAATCCTGTTGCCGTATTCCTGAACTGGTGGAATTTTTTAGATCCTTTTCATAAAATCTTCCCCAGTTTCAGGTCTTGTGTTGCTCGACTCTTATAATAATTTGATGCACAGGAATTTTTGAGGTCCCCTAAAAAATTCTGCCCCAGTGTACGGTCTGGGTCTATCGTCTTCTTTTGCTGATTGTCTTGAAGAGAATTTTTGAGGTCTCCTAAAAAATTCTGCTCCAGTTTAGGGTTGGCACTGGCTGACTCTTGTGTCGCTACTCATACTCCCACCTTTGCCGCTTCCTATCGACTTCTATGTCTCTGGGGTTCCTTAAGAGTTTTTTGGGTCTTTTTTTTTTGTGACGACTGAGCTCGAAAGCATCTAAGTATCCTGTCACAGCAGGAATCAGGTCGAACGTAGTTCAGAATAAAATTGAGTTTTGGTTTTTACTAATAATGCAACCGGGTCCGATGTGGACTGCCTACGTCCCCACTGTGGGGAAGTCATGTCATGGCATAGTTCATATATCATTGTTTTTCCTATTTATTGCAAAAGTACGATTACAAGCAAAAGGTGTGATTACAGGGAAATAATAATATGATCACAAGCAAAATGATAATTTCTAAATGTAGTATCTCTTGAGAGCGTCGGCATTGATAGCTTTGGGCCATTCTTGTCCGTCCATCTCGGCTAGGACTACTGCTCCTTCTGAAAGTACTTTGCGGACCATGTACGGTCCCTGCCAATTTGGCACAAATTTTCCTTTGTATTCATCTTGGTGAGGGAAGACCCGCTTGAGTATGAGCTATCTAATTTTAAAAAGTCGAGCTTTGACCCGTTTGTTGAAAGCACTAGATATTCTATGACAGTACAGTTGTCCGTGGCATACTACGATCATTCTCTTTTCATATATCATGGCTAGTTGCTCGTAGCGATTTCTAACCCATTCTGCATCATTTAGTTCTGCTTCTTGAATGATCCTTAGTGATGAAATTTCTACTTCTGCGGGTATGACCGCTTCAGTACCATAGACCAGCAAGTATGGGGTTGCTGCGGTGGATATCAGGGTTGTAGTTCTGTACCCCAAAAAAGCATATGGCAGCTGCTCGTGCCAATTCTTGTAATTGTCAATCATCTTTTGCAGGATTCTCTTAATGTTCTTGTTGGCAGCCTCTATGGCTCCATTCATCTGTGGCCGGTAGGCAGTAGAGTTCATATGGGTTATCCTGAACTATTCGCAGATGTCTTTCATCAGGTGACTATTCAGGTTCGCTCCATTGTCCGTAATGATGGACTCTGGCACGCTGGAGCTACCTATGAGATTATTTTTTACAAAGTTAGCCACAACCTTTTTGGTTACTGACTTGTGAGAAGTGGCTTCCACCCACTTGGTAAAATAGTCTATGGCAACTAAGATGAATCGATGTCCATTAGATGCCGATGGTTCGATGGGTCCGATGAGGTCCATCCCCCATGCCACAAACGACCATGGTGAACTCATTGCATGCAGCTCTGCGGGAGGAACCTTGATTAGGTCTCCGTGAATCTGACATCGATAGCATTTTTGCATGAATTTGCAGCTGTCATTGTTACACCTCGCATTTTCAGAGCATGATCATTCCACGTACTTCACAGTATTAATGGAGTATTGAAGACGTCCCATGAAGTTTTGAAAAATACAAGCCATGGGAAGTTCGCAACAATGATGTAAAGGATGAATTACGATCTCGTAAGTTGTAACCGGGAAGGACAACCTCGAAACCAAATGACATGACCATTATTAGTATGATTAATGATAAATATAACGTGTGGAGAGTTTCGAAAGTTTCGGGAACAAGCAAATCGAAGAAAATAAGTTTGTCGAAAATTTGAAAAAAAAGTTGGCATAATTTTGGACAAAATTTTGGGTCAAATTTGGAGGGGTATATCCCTAGGTATATTAGGAGTTTTAAGGTGTTTCAAAAGCCAAAAATGAAGTTTGTCAAGTCTAGTTTCCAACGCAATAAACCGCTCGTCAAAACGACATCGGAGTAAGGAGTTATGGCCATTTTAAGATAACCCCTCAAACTGCCAAATGGCTTCCGCGGGTCCCACTTGGGAAAGTCGGTTCCACCGACTTAAGGGGAATAAAAACCCCTTCAACGCCATTTTTTTAGCATTTTGCACTCCCATGAGTTCTAGAAATCTCCTAACACATCCCCCAAACATTTATAGCCCATTATATTAAGGATTTAACAAGATTACACCAAACTAGCCCATGAAAGGTGATTATTCCTGCTTCTACTTGATGTTGTGGTGAGTTTGGTCTTGAAGAAAGTTGGTATGGCTAAAGTTCTTCAAGTATACGGTATGTTCTTCATCCTATCTCTTATGTTGAGTTGATTTTAAGGTTTAACACCACCATTAAAATATCCCTTTCTTTAAAGGTCATGTTATACGGACTCCCCTTATACGGACCGTATAAAGTTATACGAACCGTATAAGTGGTCATATAACTCACAGTTATCCGAAACTTTCTCTCGTTGATTTGTTTGACTCCCAACCCTTGTGGAACCTTCTTGACACTTATATAACACTTCATTAACAATACAATAGGCCCTATAGCAGCCCCTCAAGACATTAACAACTAAATATTAGCTCAATTATAGTGAAAACCTTTCCGAACACGACTCACATTTCACTCCCTTCAACAAACTTAGGCTCATATATTCATACAACTTCAAAATCTTATAGTATGCACCTTAAGCAATCTAATACCTTCCTTAATCTCGTAAGGGTTTCATAATCACATTAAGCTCACGTTAGCCTACTCACAAGGCAACAAATTCGAAATTTTCGAGATGTAACAATTATCATCAAATCTACCCCATATATATATATGTACACAAGCCCACAAGGCTACAAAATTATATACAAGATGTGAACCGATGAGTTTATGAGACGTCTAACTTGTTACACCTCATAGTTTTGTACATTGATATTCTCTAGATGTTAGTTGTTCAATTGTAGACACTGGATATATTTCCTAGGATATATGAGATTATATGCCTATCGTATGGTTATGGAGGTTTAAGTTCATGTAATAGGTCATGGAAGAATTGGAGAACAAGTGAAGCAAGGAAACTAAGTTGTTGGAATTTTGAAGAAAGGACAGGCAAGATTTCATACGATAATTTTAAGCCAATTAGGGGAAAGGATATCTTTTAGCATATTTAGAGTTTTGAAGTAAATTAAAATCCTAAAAAGAATTTCATGAAGTGTAGTTTCCAACGCAACAAACCTCTCATCGATATGACGTCGGAGTAGACAGTTATGGATGTTATAAGTTAGGCTGGCGGAGCAGGGTCGCGCCAGCTACAGTGCACGAAAATTCTAGGTCAGTGCCAACCGACTCAAGAAAAATATAAAAGGGGGTTTAACCCCTTATTTTTCATCCAAACACCCCTAAAACTATACCAACTCTCTAGATCATTCCCCCAACTTCCACCCATAAATTTTAGCCCAAATCAAGTGTAATCTCAGGATTTAGGCTCGGGAAGTGTATAGGAGTTTGTAGCTCTTGTTCTAAACATCAAATCTAGATGGGGCGAAGGAATCTATTGAAGTTAAATAAGATTTCAAGCTCTTCCAACTTTGATTGAGGTAAGGATACTCTCTATTTTTGATATTATGAATTGTATTATGGGGATTTAGTTGTTAAGGCTTCATAAAGGCTAGTGATTGGTTGAGACCTTGGGGAAAACATCATGTGGGATTTTTTATTGAGTATATTGGTGTTGATGATGATGTTGTTGATATTAGTGTTGCTATTATTGTTGTTTTATTGGTAT
>NW_026714360.1:0-23808 GCF_029784015.1 Lycium ferocissimum
CACTCCCCAAAAAAAGGGTAACATAGGATAAGGCCCCGGATAAATCAAGCATATACGTCATGAGAAGATCCCGATAATAGACCATAATAACTCCGGGGAAATCGAGACCCTGTTTGGGGACAAAAGGGGTTTGAGGATCGCTGGGGCGCACTCCCTTTTCTCTACCCCCTTTTTAAAGTCGAGACCTTGCCCCGGAAGGGTGTACTAATGATGAACCATTGCTGATCCGATGAGCTAAACTATACTTCTACCACCCCTCGATGGACACTTACGCATAATGTGGCCGGGCGGCAACAACGTAGCATAATGCGAACCCGGGTGGCTTCTTTCGCATGCAGTATGTAACTTACCACCACCTGTTGAGTACATCGTGGTAAAGGTGGCCTCATACGCTGAAGTTGCCTCTATCACCGAGATCCACCTGGCTAGAACACGACTTGATCTTTGAATAAATAGATGGGGTCAAATCTGCGACACCAATGTTGCGGAGGTGCACTAGTCGCTGAATGGCTTGAGTGTCTAGAATGCTGTTGTCTCTGACCCCCTCTAAACTTACAAACAGCACCAGAAGATCTAAATCTCTTACTATAGCCCCTATCATGCTCCCGCTCGACCCTCCGCTGTTGCTGGTGGTCCTCAAGATTACGGCGTGCGCACAGATGCGAGAAATATCCATAGCTGTTCACGAAGTGGGGCCCTCAGCGTGCAATCGATCAAATATGGTCCCAATCCACTCATAAATCGGTAAACATGATCTCCTATGTCAGCTACCATAGATGGAGCATACCTAGCCAATGAATTAAAATGAAGACTGTAATCCCAAACACTCATGTTTCCCTATCTAAGGTTCAGGAACCTATTAGCTCTGGCACGTCGAATATTTGGCGGCAAATAATGTCGAAGGAAGGCATCTATGTTCTCCTACCAAACGGGTGGAGGTGCATTAATCCCTCTAGATGACATCCAGGTCTCATACCAATGAACAACAATATCCCGTATTCTATAGAAAGCCAGCTCCACTGACTCAATATACGACGAAGCATGCATCACTCGCAATGTCCTTAACATTCCATCTATAAAGTTCTGCGGGTCCTCATCTGGTTTTGACCCAAAGAATTATGGAGGGTTTAGATTAATAAAATCTCAAACTGCGGCACCCCTGTGCCCCCCGTCACCATACCCGATGCGGGCACCGAGCGGCTACGAAATTGGTCAATAATTGAATAGCCTCTCTCTTCTCCTGGCTTGAGGCATCCGGTGGAGGAACTGGGCGGTGATAGAGCAAGAGCTGGGGCTGGATCTCCTCTATGTTCCTCTGGAGCAGGCAGAGTATGAGAGGACCGAGATGGAACCTCATTCTGGGACTCGCCCTCCTTTACATTTGCAAACGGTACCCGTCCAGTTCTCCTACCTCGGCCAGCGACCGCCCCGAACTAGGCTCCCCCCTTTTCCTCTTCTACGTACATTACTAAAATCATAGCGCACAGTAAGGAAAAGGGAATTCTCATAACATCGCTCTATCGCACGATCTAGGATGAGAAAGAAAGGTCAATCTTCCTAAATGTCCTGCACCCTCTTGTTTATAAGTGTGTTGCTAGCACACCCATAAACAAGACTCTACTAGACACGGCTCGTAGACAACCCTAGGACGAACTGCTCTGATATCACTTTTGTCACGACCCAACCGGAGGGCCATGACGGGCACCCGGAGCTAACCTACCAAACATCACATGACATACATATATCTCATAAATTTTGGCACACCGAGTGACCATAATGCTAACTATTAAATGCCGTAAACGAAAATAAGGACGCAAGCCTAAAAGATATATACATGTATACGTCATCAAACTGGTCTCAAGTACTCAAGCCGACAAGGCTACAAAAATAATGATACAACACAACAGGTACCGAGAAGGTCACAGAACATTTAACTGTACATATCTTTGTACGAGCCTCTACATGGAGTGCATAACATAATAAGGACGGGACAGGACCCCGCCATGCCCATATATATATATATATATACACCAAAGAATCGTACTAACTGAACTGCAACTCCAGAATAAGAGGAGCGCTCCTCCATAACGCTGAGGAAGCAGCCTAAGGGTCTGATCCGTCTCCCTATCTACTTGCAGGCATGAACGCAACGTTCTCAAACAAAAGGACGTCAGTTCGAATAATGTACTAAGTATGTAAGGCATGAATAACCACATAATAAAGATATGAAAGTAATATGAGATAAGAGAAATAACATTTACATAAGAGAAATAATCATGCATTCTTTTCTTTAAAAAAAAAAAACATTTTCATACATATACATATATCATAATACAGTACCTGGCCATATAAGATCGGTGTCATCCATACCCGGCCATAATAAGGCTCGGTGTTATCCGTACCTAGCTGTAGTGGTATGCACAATAGGTGCTGTACCCGGCCGACTATAGCACTGCTCGGTGTCATAATATATATATATATATATATATATATATATATATATATATCGGAATGACATAAGGTCATTATACCTCCGATTACCATTATGGAACTATCATCGTTGGCATATCTCACCTTGAAGGATAAAAAAATATAAGATGAGATCAACAATCATAAAACAAGATCAATAACCATGAGATAAAGATCCATAATCACGATGCAGGTACCAATAATATCATAAGATCATCAAGAACCATAAGCTTCTAGTGTTTCTAGGAATGAAGTAAATATGGATATCTTTCGTATAAGTTTGTAACAATAGAATCATGCCATAAGAAAGATAGGGACAGCCCTAACATACCTCGTCGTCTACTTAACCACTCAACGTCTATCCTTCCGAGCTTGCAAATCTACATTCAAGGTGATTTATACGAAGATCAAGTCATATAATGTCTCTTATACAAACTAAATTAATTAGTGAGCCAGCGAAAATTGGCAGCATCTTCCTTATATCATCTACTTCCACAAACTTCAAGACAACTCCCAAACAACGATAAGAACATCAAAAATACCATAGACAAGATATTACATTCAAATTAAACTTAAGTCAATCCAAAACGCCCTTTCAAAATCAACCCATAGCCATCAACTTCAACTTAATACCTTGTGACTTCTCTACTATGATTCTCTTCATTTTAAGACTTGCTAAGCCTTCAAGTCAACTCAACATAAGTAATAAGATGAAGAACATACCTTATAATTGAAGAAATTCACCTCACACGACTTACTTCAAGACTAAATTCACCACAACATCAAGTAGAAGCAAGAACAATTATTTTGCATGAACTAGCTTGGGGTTTTAGAGCTTGATCTTCTCTTGTGATGGTTTGGAATGATTTGGGATGATCGAGAACCTTCAAGAATACCCTTATAATATAGAGAGACAAGTATGGCAAGTGTATACATGAAATGAGACTTTTTAGAACTTTAAAAATCTCTTGAACTGCCCCTCCGCCTCAACTTGCTGTGGAGATGCGGCCTAGCAAGTGGCATGTCATGACCCATTTTGCTTTGGCCGTGCGGGCACTTACCTTTCCACCTCGGTAAGTGAACCCTCATCCCAACAACGTACCAATAGATAAATTGAAGAAATTAAGTCGCGAAAATAACAAATACGTAAGTCTCACGATATATATAGATAGATAGTAGTAAAAAGTGCGGAAGACAGTAAATACCCCCAGGGTCTAGCCTGAATAATACAAGAGCATCTAGGAAGAATAATACAATATGGAAGTACTAATATCTATGTCTCCGAAATAAAGCAAGACATGAAAATAGAAGAGTCTTCAAGGTCAGCGGACGCCATGCTCACCCTGGAAAACTCGAGTGGAAGCTGAAGAGTCGACCAGCCACGGGTTAGAGAAGTAGATCTGACCTGGTACTCTGCATTCATGTATAAACCACAGTACTGGTAGGCATCATCGGCCGACTAAGCATAGTTAACACAATTCAGAAGATAAGCAGATAACAAGGAATCTCACAAGTATAAGAAAATAAGATTACAACTAAGTATCCATCATCGCCTATATAGAACCTCTAACTCAAATATGTCAAGTCCGAATATATACGATCCAATCCAATCATCACAATTCCATCACCAAGAATCTCAACCAAGTCATAATGCAATGCAATGCAAAGATGGGGTGAATGAAATGTAATGCGATGCAAATGAGGTACACACATGTGCTCCGGACGAAAATATTGACGTCTCAGTAGCACAACCCAGCGTGACTCGCAAAGTCTAAGTGCCACCCATCTCGGGACCCTGGCTAATTGCTCACAGGGGGAGTCTCACCGGGACCACCCTGAGGGACCCGCAGAGTCCATGCACTAACAACGATTCCAGAATATCATCGGAATCGGCCATGCAACAACGATGCCAGAATAGATGTCTTGGACATTGGCCATCTCGCAATCACTCAAGTAAAAGGTCTCTCAAATGTCGGTTTCATACAATCAACGATTCCGAGTTGACCTTCGGACATCGGCCTTTTCACAATCACTCAAGTAAAAGAGTTTATCAAATATCAACTTCATACAATCAACGATTCTGGAATTGATCTTCGGACATCGGCCTTTTCACAATCACTCAAGTAAAGAGTTTATTAAAATATCAGTTTCACTCCATCAACGATACCGGATCATCATCGGGTATCGGTCATGCATCATGAATAAGTGAGAATGTATGCAATGGGAATATCAATCATAAAAAATAGAACTCAATATCACAAGTACCAACAACGGGGTACGTCAACAATGTATCATATCACAACACCAAGAGTGGTATGCCAACAATATATCAATATCACAAGTACCAACGGTGGGTACGCCAACAATGTATCCAAGTACAAATACCAACAACGGGTATGTCAATTCTACCTCAATCAAGACAATAACACAGATTCCAATATCTACCAACTACTCATGGCATCAACCATCAAAATGGAACAATCAAAGCACACATAACGGGGTGGCTAGTCCCAACACACAACAGGGCCCAACCTAAGGCAATATCCAACCTAACTTCATACCCGAAGGTTCACATGCTGTCTCCGACATTATATTCTAAATATGTGCTTCGCTATGCGAAGTCTCACTAGAGGTAAGCCATAACCTACCTGGACTGCCAAACCGCAACACCAACAAGTCACTCCTTCGCTTTGCCCTTCCGCTGAACCTCAGAACCAAAGTAGTCTAAGAATAATTGAATTCTCTATTAGAAATCATAAAGAATAATACTAATATTGCTACTATTTCAATTCGGTCCATTTTAACCCTAGAAATTGAGAAAATGGGCCCACAAGGGCGAAATAGGAAATTTGAGGGCAAAATACCAAATTGAGTCCTGGGTAATCATAATCTGACCATTAATTGTTGACTTACCCCAAGGATTAGCCTAATTTCTGATTCAAGTAAAAACCCCCAAATTGGGTATGAACCCTAAATCTCCAAATCTGAAATTCAACATTAAAAGTGGAAGATATGTGATTAATAAGCTTAGATTCATCAAATTTTAGCACAACCATCATCAATTTATCATACATGACCCTAAGGAAAAGTTTTCCAAAACCCTCCTTCAAATTCCATCTCTAAGGGATTGTTAAAGGAAAGGGGGAAATCTAAGATGATTGTGATTAAGGAAGAGTGAAGGATTAGGCAAGGTTTAACTCCAAAAATTTCTCCAAATTATCTCTAAGAATAGTTTACTCAAGCTTCAATATCGAGATGGGAAATAATGAGGGTCTAAGACTTATTTAAGAAACATTTTATGAAATATAACGTTCGTCACCGCCGGCGGCCAGGGATGTCGCTATGGTGGGCCGATATACTACCACGACGAGCGTAGGCCAACATGCTATTACGACCGCCCTAGCGGTCATCACACTGCCACAGCGGTGCCGCCATTGCGGGCACCAGACACCAGAATTCCCCTTTTTTATTTGTCTTCAATCGAAATCTCGGGTTATTCACGAGGCCATCTGCTCACAACCCGACCACCTAAACCCACACAAAAATATGCTACGAACGCGCTCGTCATCTCAAAATTTCCAACGGAGGCCTCGTTGACCGAGTCAACCCCCAATGCCTTAATTCCAATTTCCCATCCCAAGTCCCGGAATGCATCCGAATGCATTGGGAACCGAACTAAATACACATACAGGTTCTAAATGACCATACGGACCTCTTGGAATTGATGAAATTCTGAAAAAGGTCCGTTTGCCTAAAAGTCAACTTCGGGTCAACCATTTTTCACTTTAGCCTATATTTTCACCAAAGTTGTCCGAATCCGGTCTAGACACATCGAGAAGCGTGTCAACGGTCCCCCTCAGGTAAAAAGTGAGCTAATCAATGCTCGAAAATGGGTGAAGACGCCGAAGACACTATAACGACTTTGGTCGTTACATGGCAACTTGCGGCCGCATCTCTCCACCACATTTTGGGGTGGTGTTGGACAGTGAGCTGCCTAAAAATTGGGAAGTTTGTGACTAGGTTGCTGCATAGCAAGCTCAATATGCGGCGGCAAACTGTCCACAAACTCCATTTTTTGAGAAAATGCGTTCTTTTTGATTCGTTTGATTTCCAATCCTTATGATATCTCCTTAACACTTATGTAAACCTTCATTAATCATCTGAGGAGTCCTATAACCTCTTCATGCTAAATGAATTATAGCACAACGACGCAAAATCTCAAAATCTTCCGAGGTATAACATGGGGCGGGGGGGGGGGGGGGGCTTCTATTTTTTAATTAATACTTATCACAAAAATTTATTGAATTAATTGACATGATTGTGTAAAGTTTAAACTGTATTAAAATTTAGTACAACATCGGGTTGAAACTAGTACTCTTTCGAGTATATCTAATCTGTAAAAAATGTCTATTAAAAATCGATAATCTAAATAAGGAAAAATTCAAATTGCGCGGTTTTCTTCGGAGGGGTTAATCTTGAACGAAGACTTATCATCTTCGGAGCTCTGGTGAGGGGGCTTGACGAAGACGAAGAGTGAGGGGAAATTATGGGAAAAAATGAGCGGAGAGAGAGAGAGAGAGAGAGAGTGCTCTTTTTATTTCTAGGTATCACACAGTGATTTGCTTATTTTCCAGGTTGCGTTTGAGACTCACGCTCTTGAATTTTGTGAGAGATTGTCACTAAAGTGTTTAATAGACACAATTTGAATATAGATCATGTGTTTAATAGGTCATACCCTTAGTTGAGGTGTCTAAATAGAAAATATTGACAAGTTCAAGGTGCTACATATGTATTTGTCCTTTTATATTATAAGTAAAAGGGACTCGGCATTTCTACTTTTCCATGTACATAGTTTCAAATTTTTGTTTAGGGTGTTCCTTTATTTTTCCCTATTTTCACTCATGAGCTCAAAACCTCCTTTGTCACTATCTTTTCCAGTGAGTTCACCAGAATCAGATAAGACTCTGCCAGCCCTTCCACCGTGAAACCACCAGCCAAACTGCACTCCCCTCTCTCCCCTCTTGCCCCATTTACTTCCGCTCGCCTCACCCTCTCCACCACGAACCACCGCACGCACCACCACCAAGAACTCCATGCCACCGTCACTGACAGCCCACCGCCACACCACCATTCATGCTGCCCACCACTTTCCAGCACCGCGAACAATCCCAACACAACCAACATCTCTTTCCTCCTCTCCCCACTACTGTTTCCTCGTCACTTTACTATGGGCTCCGGCGAACCACTGTTAGTGGTCTGAAACCCCCAGATCTACTTGGCATGGTCATTTTGTGGTTGGATTTAAACCTTTTCGTCTTGCTCCGGTGTTCTTCAACGTAAAAGCAATTTATTCTATTCGAAAAATGCCATCTCGGGCTACCTCTTTAATTGGTTGTTCCACTTGCTATTTTTTTAGCTGGTGGTGACTGTTTTGCCTTGTTTTGCTACTGTTTTCCACCCCTATTCGATTGTTGTTGCAGACGGATGATATGTCATGAGTTTGAATTTTTTCGGTGAAACTTTATCTTGCTCGCTGCTCAAAACATTTGCTACTGTATTTCCATTCATTAACTGCTAATTTCAATCTTGGTTGGACTGGTTTTTCTTTGTTATAGCTTTTGCCGGTTTTTTTTGTTAGTGATACTCCGTCACTAACTTCATTGCTTAGTCATTGCTACTGTCATTGTCCGACAATTCTTGCTACTACAAATTCATTATTGTTTTGCTCGTTTTGATTGTTTTGTTATCGTTTGGCTACAACCCACTATTACTGTTGTTGCTTTGAAATATTTTACATTATTTTTTGCTAAATGAAATGTTGGTTTTTTATGCCTGGAAAATACTCTCTCGGTGGCCAATGGTACTGTGATTGACACTGGCCGGACTCATTACGATCGCGCTACCCAGGACTGTTGTTGACACTTTTACTCTTTTTACCATTTATTTAAACTCATTTAGGCGAATACGAAACCCAAATTGCCGATGAAGGAATTTCCGTCCTTTGTACAAAAGACGGGTTTTTGATTTTAAGTTTATTCATTATTTTCTTAATTCATTCGATAATTATTTATTCTCTTACTAACATTTTACAAAGTGTTTATATAGGTATCCGGAGATACATCTCGAAGACGACGCTTGGAAGGAACCCGAATCACTGTTTGTATTTACTTTCCGCGTTCTTTAAAATTGTACAAAACATAAACTCGTAGTAGAGTGAAAATTTTATTTTGGAATGACGGACATAGATATTTATTTACTTCTCGTCTTTTCTATTTAACTTAAAATTGCCATTTCGCTTTAGGCAAGACTTAGGCCGTCAATACTTTCATAAATAGATTAAATTGACATGGTATAAATACTTTGTTAATTAATTCATACTTTTGGCGTTTAGGCAAAAATATTAGTCCATCCTCTATTTTATATTATTTATACACTTTTAATAAACTTTTTATAACATGAATTTTATATTCTTTTGTATACACTAATATGCATTTTAGTTAAGTTACCCATTTTGATGCTAGGTAAGTCGGCCGTCTATTTACAAATCTTTTATTATTTAAAGGCATTATATCTTTTCACTCATTTTTTATACATAATTTCTTGTACTTATTTTTTAAAAATACTTTTTTACAATTCTTTTGTGCCTTACTCTTTTGATAGGATATTCATCAAACAAACACTCTTTTGCGAAACGGTAGAAACAAGTTAAATTGAATTCACTTTTTCTAAATTCTTTTGTTATGTAATCTTTTTACACCAATGAATATCCATAAATTCATTTTACATTCTTTATGCACTGATATAAAATTCTTTATACATTTTATGTTTGATATGCACTCTTTTATACTTGAAATACATTATTTATATGTTTAATATAGATACATTCTTTTATATACATAGCCGCACATTATTTATATACTTGATATACCTATTTTACATATTCTTATATTTTTATACATCCTTTTGTATGGTTGTATACATTCTTTACACTGACTGGTATACCTTTTATACCAATAGATATACACTCATTTTACTAACAAATACACTAATATACAAACAAGGTATGTCTTCTTTACACTCCTTTGTACATTGCTTTCAATATATATTCTTTATAAATATTTGATACTTGATACATATGCATTTTTTATACACTATATATACTTAGCATATCATGACGTAGTGTAGCTTTCATGAAATCACAACATTTTGAAAACAGGTAACAATGATGGTAAACAAATAGATAATCCCCCTCTAGTGTACAGTTAAACTAAATTTAAGGACTGTCTTCGGACAGGCTCTGGGGATGCCTAAAACCTTTCCCTCGAGGTAAATAAAACCCATATCTAGAATCTCATAGGTTTCGTGGATTACAAACAGAGTTGATACATAATGCATAGAGGTTTCCTAATTTGCCTTAAAAATTAGGTGGCGACTCTTGCCCTTTTAAAACCAGTTAGAAGAATCGGGAAGTTGCAAAGTATTTTGGACCCGTTCAAAATAGGGCGCAACAGTGTATATTACCAAGTGGAAAAGATCAATGAAGCAACCACCCCATATACTAAGATGCTAATGAAGTTCTTCCAATAGATTGAACTATAAGCTAATACCACACATTGGATAGAATCTTTAACAAAAAAGTTATAGAAGTGATACTGATACCAAAAATGTATTTCAAACCTAATTTTTCTGCACTGTTTCCTACCTGATGCACAGTAGACTGATCATACTTTGTATCAAAACATTGACATATCAATATGGTTCTCTTGCCTTGAGTATTTTGAATCTAAAGCTTGGCATCTACATTTTATCAGCATTCAAAATCCCTTTGGCTTTAACTGGAAGCTCCTGAAATAATGAATATTAAAATGTTCCTGTAAAATGAACAACCAAGTTAGTAAAAAAATTGGCTAGCTTGTTGCCTTCTCTATACACATGGACTGTTTGTATGATCCCCTTCTCTCTCAATTCCTTAATCATGTTCATCTCCATACAAATTTTCCAAGGAAATTCCCACTCCTCATTAAGCACTCTTTTCATCAGTAAAATGTCAGTCTCAATTATGAGAGAAAGCAAATGAAATCTACCACAATATACAACTCCTTCCAAAATTACTTTTGCTTCAAAGAACAATCCATGAAGATTTTGTAATTTTACTTGCCCATGCATACACCAAGTCCCCTTCATTATTTCAAATACAAAAGACAAATGAACTTTGCCCAGTCCTGCTCTTATATGCTCTATCAGTATTGCACTTGAACCACCCAACATGTGGACATAACCATAATACGATTTTACTTACAATCTGAGGTTTGTAATATCCCAAAAATTGCACCAGTAGCGGCCATGGTACATTTTATATTCTCAGCTAGCTTTTAGAGTCACTACAAATAATTTCATCAATAGGCATAATTAGATTCCGTCCACTACTCCCAAGTCATATAAATCCACCGATAATCAACAAAGCCACATCAATACCTAAGGAGTCTACAGGCCACAAGCCCAAACAAACAAGTCACACACAATAATACCATCCTAAAGATCCATCCCAGATCTCCGATTTCCTATACATGCATTTTCCATTTCTTCTACAAATAATACAGAAAACTAACCGGAGTCTATCGAAAGAAAGCCATAACCTACCTCATGGCCGAGCAGGTGCCACAAACATCCATTGATGCTTCAATTAAATCACCTCTGCGTAATGCACACGAAAATCTTGGAGACACCCATGAGACCCAAGAGTAGAATTCACCACTAGGGTCCTTTTCAAGGTCTTCGAAATTGCTAAGTAGATATGGAAATTTATTCTACATAAAACTTCACTTTCACAATGCTAGATGATCAATCAACCTTTATTTAGGACAATCATAACCATATTCAAGTCACCTGTTTGGTCAAATTGCCATTTTACGCTTATTTCCAAGAAACCCATTTTTAAGATACAAGGTAGAGACTTATTTGTACTTTAATGGGGTAAATGACAGATTAGGTTTGGGAACCACGTTAGGATAATAAGCAAGGGAAATACCCCAAGGACTTTTATATCAAGAAGAACAAGGGTTCATCTTTTTGGAACTTAAGAGATCTTGAGATACCCATTTGTGATTCTAGACAAGAACCTTTCATGAGAATCAATGTTAGGAGGAATGAATGGAAGAAGTTAGGGGGATAACTTTTCCTAAGGAAGTATCATTTTTGGCTCCAAAATTGCTCCCAAGGCAGCTGAACCCTTTAGGGTTTGGAAAAATGAAGCCAAATCCTAATATATCACTTAAATAGGTGGAATCACTGCTCGTGACCACTGGGGCGGTCTCGTCACCGCTTCGGCGGTACCGCTTCTGCGTCAAAGGCACCGCTGGGGCGGTCAATGAGGATTTTCTGCAATGCCGCTTTTGCGGCAGACAAGCCGCTACTGCAGCACCGCTGGGGTGACCTGGATGGCGCTGAAGCAGCTAACACTGGGCTCGCTGGCCCTGATCTAATTCTTCACGCGCCACTCATACGATTTTCCGATCAAGTTAACAGTTTTCATGTCGCAAGGGAAGGGTCAAGCATGTTTTCAGGAGTTGGTGTCATGAATATCTCAAAATTCACCGTAACGATGAAACGGCTCATTACATCAGATACCAATTAAACAACCGTTCATCCCCGAACGGCAAGAGCGTATCGAGGGTAATGCCTCGGGTAAATTTAGGTAAATTTTACACATAGGCCCATAGGGAAAACACATGGGTGAGACTTACATCGCGGGTCACAGTCAGTAGACTGGTGGGATTTAGCCCATGATTACCGCTTCAGTGGTACCGTCGAAGCGGTACGGCTGCCGCTGGAGCGGCTGACAGAAACCAAAGAACCTAAAACCCCTTTCTCTTCTCCATCTCTTCCCATTCCACATACACTCCCTTTCACCCACGACTCTTCTCCCACTCCCAACCGGTTACAACCATTCAACTTCCCATCCCATCTCCATAAAAGACCCTTAACAGCCCATACTTCAACCCTCACTTTAATCTAAACTTAAACTACAACAAATTGTTCCCCAAGAGAAAGGAAATGAGGGTTTCCAAGGTCATTCACAATCATCTCTAATCACACCCGAAATCTCAACCCTCAAGCTAAGAAATTTCTCCTCTCTACTTATATTAGAATAGGTAAGCATGATTTGTAGGTCCTTATACCTCGACTAATGGGTTTATTAGCCCCCCCAAAGTTGGGGTTTTTGGTTTTAGGAGGTGGGCTTATGGGATGTTGATAGGCGGAGTTTTACAACTAATTTAGCGTTAGGATCGTATAAACAGCGAATGTTGCGTAGTTGATAAACAGATTTGGGCCTAAAAACCTCAACATAGTAAAGAAAATTCATTTAAAGGACTGATTTGGATGTCCACAAAATTTGTGTTGGTTTGTTATTAGAACAGTCCCTTAATGGACTTAGACTTCATGTATACTGGTTTTTGGTTAGATTTGTGCAAGGAAACGATGTTTGGGTTGTATTTTGGGGTTGTGGACTGAAATTGCTCGATGGGTTTTCTGGGGACGATGATACCACCTCAACGGTTGTATTACAGCTGCAGTGGTACCGCTGTGGCGGTCATCCTACCGCTTCGGAGGTTAAGGGGAATATTGTACACGACCGCTGTAGCGGTCTACTGATCGTAACAGCGGCACCACTGTAGCGGTCTGCAAACCACTTCGCCGACGCTCGCAGCTTTCTCAAATTTGCGCATTCGTGATGCGAGAGGGATTTCATTCAATTTTTCAAGATGTCCTCTTCTACACTGACATAAAATTTCTAAGATGTGAAGTTAACACCTTCCTTAATCCCTTGCAGGTTAAATGGCACAAAATCCCGAAGAAATTCAACAAGTTCAAGGCAGGGAGGAGGTTCCCGCCTTCGAGAAATTTCCAACGCCCGAGAGTAACTAGTTGTACTTGCAGCAGCTGCCCATGTCCTTACTATTGGAGAGGGGCTTCGATATGACCAATGTGGACAAATGGGCTTCGTATTTTCTTGCTCGGTTAAATCGAATCAAGTGGAACCATTTGGTCGAGGACCCCGGGCTTTGCAACAAAAATTGGGTAAGGGAGTTTTACGCTATGTTGCCTATGGTGGACTGGGATTCTCCTAGCCCAGAGATTGTCATCCGGGGTATTAGGGTGAAGGTGGGGCCCAAAGCCATTAATAGGGTGTATAAACTTGACAATCATTCCTAGGAGCCTTTTGCAGCCAAGGCGGAAGAGCAGGATTCGAGGTGGTTGGCCTCAGTACTAGTTCATGAGAGTGAGATGAAGTATGCCATTTGGGCTGATCGCAAGGTTGCGATCTCTAGTGATTGCTTTACTGCGGAGGAAAAAAGGTGGTTGAATCTCGTTTCTTGCAGGGTTCAGCTGTAGAAGAATGTTCGGGACGTGACCTTTCCTCGTGCCTTGGTTGTTGCTTGTGTCTTAGCAGACATTACGGTCAATATGGGTGCTCTGGTGGTTGGTGAGTGGAAGGACTTTCTGAAGGACGGGGGTGCAAGTTTGATGTTTCCATCCTTGATCACCTCTTTTTGCAAGAGGTTTAAGGTGCCAAGAGAAAATGCGACGGATGAGTGAGTGCCCAGTGATAATTTATTTCACCTACTTCTGGTGAAGGGTTGGGGTACTGCCATGGTTAGTAGGGAGAGTAGGAAGAGGAGGAAGGTTAGTGATGCCCGAGAGAGAGGCAGTGGGGCTGGGGCTGATGATGAGGGGCGGTGACGAGGGCGGTCAGGAGACCGGGACTGGGGCCTCTCGCCCTCAGGGTCCCTTTGAGCACATAGAGACGCACTTTGATGAGATAAAGGCCATGTTCCGGGCGATGCCCATGCCAGCTGATGGTTCCAGTTCATCGGGTGATGCTGTCACCTTTGTCACCAGGGATAAGATGAAGGGTTATTTCAATACCCAGAAGACTATAGGAGAGTCATTTGCCTCTATGCAGACAGTCTATTCCACCTTGGCCGCAGACCACAGGAAACTTCGGGAGGATTTCGATGCTGAGGTTGCCAAGAACAGATCCCGGGTGAAAGTGTTCGTCCATAACTGGATGGGGACTAAGGCCATATGGGACACCATGGGCCCTAGCGTGCCTATTCCCGTGGGCGAGGAGGACGACTCTGACAGGTATTCCTTTACGAGATGCACCGTGAGGCTGGTGGTGCAGTTAGGCAGGTGGAGGTAGTTGGCAATTCTGATGATGATGACGCCATGAGCAAGATAGAGGATTAGATATCCTTCTCCCCCTCCCTTTCCCTTTTGATGATGTTATGGTTGCCCATGTCGGGTTCTGCAGTTTCAGATAATCTTTCTTTTTCTTTGGTTTGTTTTGTTTTTCCTGTTTGGATTATGTTGTTTTTGGGTTTTCGGTTTGCCTGGTTCATGGCTCATATTTGGATAATTGTTTTGAATGCTGAACTGCTTAGCTTCTTTGTTTTAGTAATGGTAATCGTCTTTTGGTAGTGACTTGAATGATTCTTGCCCTTGTCAGGCCTGTTGTGACCTAATTGTTGTTTTGAATTGCTGCTGCTATTTATCTAGTCTGTTAATTGATTGAAACAGGGGTAGCAGGCCCAAAACAAAGGAAGAGTTCAGGCTTTGAATCTGGTAGTACTGCTTCGACGGTCTCTCAGACAGCTACAGCGGTCCCGCTTCGTCGGTGGTTGGGCCGCAGAAGCGGTCGAGGAGGAAATGGAAAGAGCCGCCTCAGCAGTGGACTACCTGCTGCAACGGTAACGCTACAGCGGTATGCTGACCACTGGGGCATCATACCTGGCAGCAATACTATACTACCTCGAATCGTTTCGCGACTAAAATTTTAACTCGACCAACTCAACACATATCAGACCTGATTTCAAACACGACTTGTTTTTCATGCGTAAATACCAATTGGAATCGTCTAGATACCAATTAGGCTCACCGAGATACCAATTTGACTGGAGTAGCACGAATTGAAAAAAAGAAGGAAAATTTTCCTAGATGCCCTATAGCCTCCCGTGGACGAGTACGGACGTCTAGGTACCATTCCACGAGACTCTACTAGACATTGCTCTTGTACCTAGTAGGCCCGTAACATATGCTCTGATACCAACTTGTCACAACCTAATTTAGGCTCGTATGGGCACCTACCTTCCCACTTTGGTAGGTGAACCCTGTCATTTATATAACGTTTCAATCACACAATATTCCATTTAAAGCATTTGGTAATTAAGAAATACAGTGGAATTTCATTTATAAATATTCAATAAACATAAGGTTTATACGTTTACAACAACACCAATTTACAGACTCGATACAACTTCCCATGACCTGGTCTAGACTAGTACAAGAGTGATTAATAATCTCAGAATTTCCACTACACTCTAAGACTCAACCCCCGTCCCGGATGAAGTGGGAGGAGGCCTTCCGGATAGGCACCGCACATTCCGCATCATATCAATCAAATACCTGAAATAATCTACACCCCAAAAGAGTGTAGCAAGTGCAATATCAGTACAAACACGCGTACTGAGTAAGTATCATAGGCCGACAATGGTTAGTAATATGTACTGGCAAAGAATTCACAAATAATAATGATAATCACTAAATCAAATCACATATCCATATACAGTACATCACAAAGATCAATATACCTTAGGCCACGACTACTCTCCAATGGATTATAAGTTAACAATTCATCTACACAGACTTCTTAACATATGTCACTCCCCCAACGAGGAGTATGACGGGCTCCGACCCGTAGGCTGAAAACCACCTGACTTAAACATTACTTTGAACATCACATACCATAACTCAAATAACACCTACACGCAGAAAAGGCCCAACATAGAAATATCCGATCATTCAACACGTATGTACATCTGCAGACCGACAAGGTCTCCACCACATAATGTATAATATAAAACCAGCAAGGCTAACAGTAAAGTATCACAGACCGAAACAATGCCAACTTGACCATATACCATGCTTACATACCCCACTATGTCTATGAGCCTCTAAGAGTGTACATATGAACATATATTACACTAGCTGAAGAGTACCAAAAGAAGCAAGTCCGGAGTAGTGGCACTTACTAACACCGCTGAGCTAGAAAATCGTACTGCGGTCGCTCCTCAATAACCCTGTCAGAGCCTGCAAAGACGAATTGCGGCGTCCCGTGCAATGGGACGTCAGTATAGATAAAAGTACTGAGTATGTAAGGCCGGAAACAATAACATAAGTGGCACGGAAATATAAATAGAGTAAGAGTAACCTGTCAGCTGAGAACATACCATAGGCAATGCATGAATCTTAAAAATCATATATAAGTAAGCACATATGTGTATATGCATATCATATAAGTGTTAGTGCTGCGGAACGTACAGCCCAATTCATATATGTTAGTGCCGAGGAACGTACGGCCCGATACATAAATATAATATGTTGGTGCTGAGGAATGTACACCCTGATCCATTAATATCACCTGTTAGTGCCGAGGAACGTTCGGCCCGATCCATAAATATGATATATACATATACATAATGTGAATAGCATGCATGAGAGCTCATATGAAATCTACAACTTTATCGGAGTGGCGTAAGGTCGGTAACCTCCGATTTATATTACGGAATTCGTGTCGAATCCAAAGAAATAACTTAACGATGATGAACATAATAATATACCAAGAATCAATCAAATAACTAAGACATTAAGAGTTGAGCTACATGACATAGTAATGGTGTGATTTTATTATAGAACACTCATATTCATACTCTAGTTGGATTCGTGCCAAGGAAAGAGAGAGAAACGAACACCTTACATACCTTATTCGCCAGGCCACCACTTAAGGGATCCTTTATTCCGAGGCTAGCCCCTCACTTGACCCTGTATGGCGAGAAATACATTTTTAATCATACCTTCATCATGCTTCCCATTAATTTACTCGTACTAGTTATCAAATGCTAGTTTGGGTTACGAAAATTTGGGCAACATCTCCCCTATATTATCTACTTTCTCCAAATACCAAAAAAACTCCCAAACAATACCATCAACATCAACACAATATTATCAAGATTCTGTAAGATATACATGTACACATCCAAACTATCTTCAATTCTCAATCCATGCTCAACAACGCCAACACAACAATCCATAACCCTTATTCTCGTTAATATTTCTAAATCAATATTAAGAAAGAGAAATCCATACCTTATCCTTGCTAGAATAGGAAGATCTTCAAGATTTACTTTGCTTCCAAGCCAACTCCAATACAAAACGAAACTATAATCACGACTACACATTGTCCGGACCTCGATTAATACTCCATAACATGAAATTACACAAAATCCTCACTTTTATATGATATATAGGTCTCGTATGTTTGATGAGCTTTCTAGAGCATTTGGGAAATTTTTGTGAAGAAAAAAAATTGGGGTTTTGCCCCTTATATAGTGTGCTAAAGTCGGTGGCTCTGTAGCAGCGCGCCCTGCTCTGCCCACCTAACTTGTAACATCCATAATTCTCTACTCCGATGTCGTATCGATGTGTGGTTTGTTGCGTTGGAAACTAGACTTGACGAACTTTATTTTAGTCTTTTGCTTTACCTCAAAACTCCTCATATACTAAAAGATATTCTTCCTACAAGTTGGGCCAAAATTGCTCCTCATATTTTCTTCAAAATTCCAACAAATTTAATTTCCTTGATTCAGCTGACCTTCAATCCTTCTATAGATTATTATGTGAAATTAAACCCGCATAAATATTTGATAAGTGCATCTAATCTCATGTATCCTTGGAGGTAACTCCAATGTCCATACTTAAAACAGCCAACACCTGCGAATTTCCATGTACAAAACTTCGGGGTGTAACATTCTCCCCACCCCCCCTTAAAACATTCATCCTCGAATGTTGAAATACTTAAGGTATAATCATACATTTCAAATTTTATGGAACTTTAGTAAAGTATCTTTCGTAATTGGAGCACTACTAATCTCCTGCCTACAACAACTTCCAATTTATAAGTCTAACGTACTCAACGACACATAAACATGCAGTAATTAGAACAATATTTCCTATCACATTGACTATCAAGGGGGTTTAAATATGACTTTTACCTTGTAAGTGATTTGCGGATAAAGCAGAATCTTGCAAGGATTCCTCCGCAATAGTATCATCTGTGGCAGGGAATAAATGGGGATACTTGGACTTTATTCTGCTTCAGCTTCCCATGTCATCTCTTCCCTATCTTTACTCCTCCATAGGATCTTTATTGAAGCCACATCTTTGTTTTTGAGTCTGCGGACTTGTCTGTCGAGAACAGCAATTGGTTCTTCCTCGTATGTCAGATTTTTACGTAACTTGTATATCGTCAACAGGTACAATTCTGGAGGGATCTCCAATACATTTTCTTAGCATAGATACATGAAAAACTGGATGAACCGCTTGCAGTTCTGATGGCAGCCCCAATTCATAAGCCACCTGGCCTACCTTTCGGAAAATCTTATTGTCACGACCCAGCCCCGTAGGCCGTGACTAGCGCCCGACCTGGGCACCCGTACGTACCAAAAGCTCAAAAGTAGTAACTCGAGTATTTAGAAAAATTTGGGCAGAGTTTCCTCTGTTTGTCTTACTACCCAAAATTTAACCTACACGCAGAAAATACCAGCAAAGGCCACACAGGGCCAACATATTCATATACACACGTATAGGCGAGCCGGCAAGGCTGCCGCGGTGGATAACCGCCCAAACACATAATACATACACGGTACGAGATAGGACCATAACCCACTCTTTATGTCTACGGGCCTCTAATATACGAAACGAGAATCGAGAGAGACGGGACGGGGCCCCGCCGTACCCAAATAAGTACATGTACGTAATGTATGACGACGAAGTATATACCAAAAGTACAAGCTCGGATCAAGGGGAGCGACTCCAAACAACGGGCGAGATATCCTACGGCGGTGGCGTATCACGCGGTGCGTCGTACACACGCGGCATGTAGCGCGCGCCCCCGAAGAACGGGGGTCGGTATGCGGAAGTGTACCGAGTATGTAAAGCGGAAAGGCAACAAATATAATCATAGTCAAAGACGGGGATACGAAGCATACAGACGGAGCTATGGTTAGAATCTGAAGTACAAAAGGTAATACCTTGTCCGAGACCTCAGAAAACATAGTGCCAAAAGATAAGTAATGCATAACAGATCATGTGATATCATATGAACATATGTCGTGTCCCGGCCCTCTGATAAGGGACTCGGTAGGTGAAATCATGCATAACAAATCATATTTTATATATATAGACAACGTGTCCCGGCCCTTTATTAAGGGACTCGGTAATATATATATAATCATGCATGTCGAATCATATATCATGTATACATAACGTGTCCCGCCCTCTACCGGCGGGTCTCGGTGAATAATAATCATGAGCCATCCGCCACCATCCCCGTATCATCACATCCTAATCATGAACGGATAACGTGTCCCGGCCCGCAAGTACGAGGGACTCGGTGAATAATACAAAGAAGTGCGCACGAGAACATGTCCCCGCCCGGGCTCGGTGAAAAGACATATCATAGCTTGCGCGAACGGATCAATGCAGAAACATATGCATACAAGTCCAGACTTAATAGACAAATCAACAATAAGTCATAATTCGTACCTCTCGGATGTCGTGACGGATTATGTCAAAACAGAATTTTGAGACTGTTCATACGAAGAAAATATATCACAAGGCTTACGGAATATTCAGAATGATCGTTCCTTATCAAATAGAACAATTTAAATGACATATCGCTGCAAGGAAATCGGATGACAATCATAGTATATATATAGGCCCTTTTTGGGGATGGCACGACAACTTGCATCGAATCATATTTCTAGGATCATAACATATATCATAATATCATAGATTCGTCGTATTTATCATTTGACAACGGTACAATGATCACAAGATTCCTTTAAGCATTTTGTGTGTAGACATAATCAATTAAAACCATAGTAAGAGGTCTCGGATTCGTGGGCCCACCTCGGGTGAATCGAGGTGGTGAACTCAAATCATGGATCATAAGCCTTATGGAGTCATTCATGAGAGTTTTGAAACAATCCGAATCTATTTGGGAAAGTTACATACATATAAGTCGCTTAAACTACAATTTGTAAGAAACTAGTTCAATTGCGCTGAAAGAAATGGGGCCAATTTCAATCTCGGATTTCGAAGACGAGTCATATCTAAGGCCCGCGTCCGAGCCTAACACGTTTAGAACATGCCGAGAATAGAAGGGAAGACTCTACATACCTTCCGTGCCTTTCTCGCTTACCAAAACTCCAATCCCGTTTCGTCGAAAATCCGCAAATGGTCACCTTTACCGCTACTATTCATGAGACTTACAATTTCCAAACTTAACCAACATTGTTCTATAACAATTTGGGCAGCATCTCCCCTATATATATAGCATCCCCGAGATTCAACTCGGCTATTTCAACAACAACCAAACCAATAACCAAGCTACAACATCAACAATCAATTCAAAATACACTCTGACCTTAATGGCTCTTTTTCTACATAATCCAACAACATTCATAATATTCCAATAACTTACCTCAACTACTTACATACAAACCGATATCGACATTTATACATTTGATTACTAATTCAAAACTATTTAAACAATATTCAAGAACATTTCAAACAATTTACAGAATTCTCCAAACAACTCAAACCATACTCCATCTCACCCGAATTCATCTCCAAACCCGAAGGCAACACCAAACACATTCTTATCTTCCAAATTCATGATTTACAACATTAATCCACATACTAACAATGCAATACTCATAAAGGTAAAAATTGCATAAAATTCACATAAATTCTCAAGTCATGCCATAACCAACATAGCATCATTCTAAGTCGTCGAACTTGCATTTTTCCTTATAAAATCCATAACGACGACGACGAAAACACTAACGACAATTTGTTCACTCAAGACTACATAAAGGGAGGCCATTCGGCCAACACCCATTTCCATACTAACTTGAACTATTACTCCTTCATTTATATCACAAGATCACAACAACACAATTAACATAATAAATAAATCAAATTTTTGTTCCTCCCTCACTTAGAACCACACGGCCACACTTCCATGCACACACAACACACCAATTTCATGCTTTTCTTTCATTCCCACATACTACAACATACATACAAGTCTTCCATAACATAAAAGGATAGAATTCTTACCTTTTCCTCAAATTCTTCACTTGCCACCAAGTGACTTTCTTGCTAAACTAATTACACCACCTTGAAGAGGGCTTTGAGCTTAGTAGGAATACTAGAAAATTATGATTTTGGATCAAAGTTGGAAGGCTTGGGAATTTTTTTCTCTTCTCCTAGCTTGGCCGAATTTCTCCTTCTTCTTTTTTTCAATTGTTTTGTGTTCTTGGTTGTTCTTGAAACTTCATGAAAATGATGACTTAGTGCCCCTTTTTATTAATTAGCACATGGAGAATTAAATCTCCATGGAGTTGGGCCACGTGCCACTATGGCCGGCCACCTCCTCCACTTGGGCCTCCTTTCTCCTCTTTTTTTTTTGGCCCAATTATTTATGACTAATCATTGTAATCCCCGAAACTAATTTCCAAAATTCCCATTTTGCCCTTAGGCCTTCTCCATTGTTTCCACATTCAAACTTCCATAACCGGCATGCTCATACTAAGAAAATCCAAACTTGGCCTTATTCTTTACAAGTCAAGGTTAATTCCACGTTTTCCGAATACGCAAAAATGCCGGATGTAACACTTATAAGGTCCGATATATCGGGGACTAAGCTTCCCTTTCTTACCAAATCGCATCACGCCCTTCATAGGTGATATTTTCAGAAACGCCCAATCGCCTACCTGAATTTCAAATTCTCGTCGTCGTACATCAGCATAAGATTGTTGACGACTCTGAGCTGTGTGTAACCGTTCCTGAATAATCTTTACCTTTTTCAATAGCTCACGGTGGACAAGGTCTGGCCCGAATAAACTTGCTTCTACGACTTGAGCCATCAGTAGAGAGGCACTCTACTTCCTCATATGCCATATAAAGCCTCATACGGAGCCATTTTGATACTGGTATGATAGCAATTGTTATAAGCAAACTCTAGCAGATTCAAATGATCATCCCAATCCCTTGGAAATCCAGTACACAGGCTCGTAACATATCTTCCAAAGTCTGAATAGTCTGCTCAGATTGCCCGTCTGACTGCGGATGGAAAGCCGTACAAAGATTTACTCAAGTCCCAAGGCTTCCCTGAAAAGATCTCCAGAACGTTGTCGTAAACTGAGCGCCTCTGTCCGAAATAATTAACACCAGAATGCCATGAAGACGCACCATCTCCTTAAGATACAGCTTAGCATAATCTTCAGCAGCATAGGTAGTTCTTACTGGCAAGAAATGGGCTGATTTAGTTAACCTATCAACGATCACCCAAATAGAATCGAATTTGCGACGAGAACGGGGCAATCCCGTGATAAAATCCATATTAATCACTTCCTACTTCCACGCTGGGATCTCCATTTTTTGTAATAAGCCACTGAGTTTCTGATGTTCGATCTTTACCTATTGGCAAGTAGGGCATTGGGCTACGAAGTTAGCAATATCTTTCTTCATACCATCCCACCAATAAAAGCCCTTGAGATCATGATACATCTTGGTGGATCCGGGATGCATTGAATACCGGGAGTAATGAAATTCTGACATGATCTTGTCTCGAAGCCCGCTTACATTTGGAACGCACAACCGGCCTCGATATTTGAGAACTCCATTTGAATCCAATTCAAAGGCTGAGATCCGATTTTGTTGCACTCCATCCTTAATGCTAGCTAAAACTGGTTCCTCACTCTGCTGAGTCTTTACATCCAACGCAAGGGTCGATTGGGATATATTCTGTACGGCAATCTCAGTGTCTTCTGAACCCAGCAGGCGAACTCCCAAATTTGCCAAACGATAAAGATCTCTAGTCATTTCCAACTTTTCCGCTGGCATATACAATAGGCTACCCATTGACTTGCGACTTAAAGCATCAGCAACAACATTAGCTTTTCCAGGGTGATACAAAATCTCAGCATCATAATTCTTTAGCAATTCGAGCCACCGTCGTTGCCTCAAATTCAATTCCTTTTGCCTAAATATAGATTGAACACTTTTATGGTCCATATAGATATCAACATGAACTCTATATAAATAATGTCGCCATATCTTTAGAGCGTGAATCACTGCCGCCAGCTCTAGATCATGGGTTGGATAATTTTGCTCATGTTTCCGTAGTTATCGGGAGGCATAAGTAATAAC